>NC_064645.1:570190402-570495797 GCF_023864345.2 Schistocerca serialis cubense
AACGAAACCAGAGAGAGTATTAACGTTGGAGGCTTAGGTTTGGAGCGAAATCGTTGTTCTAACTCGACTCAAAGTTGTTTCATTGGGTTGAGATCGGGGCTCTGAGCAGCCCAGCCCATTTCAGGAACGCATTGCATCACGGAGCTGCTTTATGACAGCATGCAGTGTTATCCTCACACAAACAATCATTGTCTCCGCACTGTTCCTCTTCTTGTACACAGTACACAGTGCTATAAAAAATGTTCGTATCCTTCCACATTCAGCGTTCTGTTAAGCGCAATAAAGGGAGTACAACCAACCACAAAAAACACTCCTATACCCCTGCCACACCTTACATCGTACTTCGCTGTCGACACTACATATAATGGCAGGTAACGTTCTCGAGGCATTGTGCGGGGCGGTGGGTGGAAAATTTTCTATTGTTGCCGTTCTCAACACAGGATCTCTAACTATAATGTTGGCAACCAGAAAGTGATTAGCAAAAACGTGATACCTGTAATTAAAGTTCACTGTGCCCCCTCTGATGGAGAAATAAAGTTATTGATCATTGAAGTTCATTACGCTGAGGATTAAGGATGATGTCTGGGATTCATAGGAAATGCAGTTTACTATAACAATTTTCAATATATTCTGAAAACGATAAAGCGTAAAGTTTCAGACAAATGTTTACCCAAGCAATGCTACTATCAGCTATTGTACTATCAAAGCTGTTCAGAGCCTATTGCGCGGATGCAAGAAACTGCTCAATAATCGTTACCGATGTAAATGTTCAAAGTTAATGCTCGCCAAAATTTGATGTTAATACTCATCAAATGCCACGCTAGTAATGGTAGACGCTCTGTCCTGCAGCACACGAGAAAATACGACATACGAAAACTTAGAATAAATCACTGAAGTCGTTCCGCAATTAACACTTTACCACAATGCGAACTCATTGTTACGTGCATACCGATTTACATAATACGGCATCCAAGCCTGTTCCTTGCAACTGCACAAATGCGACGCGGCTTCCGACACGGAGTGCGCGCTGATACGAATCTAGAAGAGAACTGGGGCCTGACTCTAGCTCGCAGGGCTCTTATTTATATAGCCGTAGTGCGGACCGCCGGCCAGTGTGGCCGAGTGGTTCTAGGCGCTTCAGTTTGGAACCAAGCGACCGCTACGGTCGCAGGTTTGAATCCTGCCTCGGGCTTGGTTGTCTGTGATGTCCTTACGTTAGTTAGGTTTAGGTAGTTCTAAGTTCTAGGGGACTGATGACCTAAGATGTTAAGTCCCATAGTGCTCAGAGCCATTTGAACCATTTGGTGCGGACCGCCGAAGGTGCAGCCAACAACATTTGCCAACCTGACTAGCCAGTGGGGCTAGCAGAACACCACTTCAAGTTACTAAATAATTAATTGCTTCATTCGCTGAACGCCAATGAAGCTCTCAATTTAATTGTACTATCAGCACACAGGTAAGTATCTGTAATAAAATTCTGACGTGCCTATGTTAAATACTTTTGGCGAACGAATTATTTTAGTTGCACTGCACGCAATAGGTGAGCTCTGAACTTGCCCTTTGGAGAGACGCTACAGCTATAGTTTTATAGCTAACTTTTGGAAACTTCTCACATCTTTGTTATTATAGCGTATCTCAATCCTACCTAAATCTAAACATCCTAGCTTTATCTAAAGACTTACTTAATCTATCTTGCTTCTGTACTTTTAGGACACAAAAACGAAAAATCATGAATTTCAACCAAAATATTACTTTGTGAGGTCCAGCATGCTGTTTCCATTAAATTACAATGAAAAAGGAATCCAAATATAAATTTTGAAGTTTCTAACTCCTTCCTACTGCGACAATGATTTTTATGTAAAATGTCCAAATTTCGAAAACTGTTAAAGTTACTAAACTGAAACTTAACATATTATTATTTCAGCATTACCCCCAGCATGCCATTAACTTTTCAAATCATTTACTTTACTTTTAAGGTATTGTGCAAGATTTGTGACATCATAGCTAATCAGAGCGGACTAGGCTGGCACACAATGGAAAGTATATGAATTCTATATGGCGTGAGTAGGTTGCTTCCCTACAGTTGGCCAAACCCAAACGGTTCCGTCGGATTGCCAAAGGTTACAGTGTTATTCAACACTCCAAATCACTTGTTTCCAAACATCCACTGTCAAGTGGTGTTGCTCGTTACACCACCTCAATCGTCGCTTAGCATCGATTACAAAAATGTGTGGTTTATGACAAGTTGCTGGACCATTGTACCCCGTTCTTTTGGACTTACTATGCACAGTCATTGTGTTAACTGGCCTACCGGTACCACTCTGGAAATCACAATTAATTCCTTCTGCTGGTTTCATGCGATTTTTTACAACCAACCTCCTCAATGCTCGACGCTCTCTGTCAGCCAATATATGAGGTCTGCCTCGTCTCAAACTGTGATTGTTCCTTCACATTTACACTTCACAATCACGTCACCAACAGTTTTCCTGGACAGCTTTAGAAAGCTTGAAATTTCCATGATTTGTTACTCAGGTGACATCTTGTAACTAGTCGACATTCGAAGTCGCTGAGCTCTCCATATGGACCCATTCTGCTGTCACTGCTTCGATACTCACTACACGTCTCTTCTTTTCATTATTGTGTTTCAATTCCCCATCCGGGACAGGCTGGCAGCAGCATACCTCTAGGTGCTGCTCTTCAGCCGAGAGACAAGTATACAGGAAGGCATTTAAAACAATATAAAGGAGAAAACATGGCGGAACATAGATATAAAAAGGGGGAACATAATGGAAGAGAGCATACCAAAGGGGTGACTGTAAAATGGAGATAAAAATCTAAAAAAACTATTTCATACAGAAAACCACACACTGTAACAATTAAAAGACACAAGATGAAGTACAGCCGGAGCATGAAAAGGAGCAGAACAATTAAAACACCCATGCGATGGGTGGCATAGCACAGAACAATCACGGACACCAAAACTATATACACATGAAGCACACGATTAAAACCACATCACTTGACGACAATGTAGAATGGCCCGGACACAACACCGACACAGTACACTGATGATGAAGAACAGACTGGGAGTATCTGCCAGGGGTAGGGGTATGAGGGAGAAAGGAAAAGGGGGGAAGGGGCGATGCTAGAGGGATGGAAATTTGTGGTAAGGACTATAGGACCAAACTGCTGAGGCCATCGGTCCCTAGGCTTCTGCACTACTCAATATAACTTTAACTTACGCTAAGGACAACACACACACCCATGCCTGAGAGAGGACTCAAACCTCCGACTGGGGCAGCTGCATGAACTGTGGCAAAATGACCCAGACCACATGGCTACCCCGTGCGGCTGGAGGGATGGGAGAGAAGTGGGGACAGGTGGGGGGGGGGGGTGTACCAAAGAGGGCCAGGGAGGGAAGGGAGAAGAAAACAGTCGAGGAGAGAGTGCAGAGACTCAGGAGGGGGAAGGAGGAAAAACTGCTATGCGGAGAAGGAGGGGAGGGGAAAGGAGTGGCCCTGGGGAGGGGGTGGAACAAGGACGGGCTACAGTTGCTAGTAAGGGTAGACGTCATGGTGAAGTTCAAAATCTCAGAGGGGGAGGTGCTGGAAATTGCCCTGATGAAGGATATGGAAGGGTTGGGGGTGGAGAGAGGGGGGGGGGGATACAGCGATAGAGGCGCGGCAATAGGCGGCAGTGGAGAGGAAGGAGGGTACCAGGGAGTGGAGGGGATCAAGCCTGTGGACAGTGTAAAGCAAGCAGATATGTTGGAGGAAAAGGAGGAGGGGGGGGGAAGGGGATGAGGTCATAGGGGAACCATGTGGGGGACAGAAGATGGATATGGAAGGCATGGCGAAGCACATGGTGTTCAAGGATTTGGATGGCATTATAAAGTGGGGAGGGGAGGGGGAGGACCAGGCAGTGCTGGCATAACACAGAATAGGACGGATGAGGGATCTGCACTACACGTGCTCACCCTCGTGCTTTTATACTGGTGGGTCCGCCACTGATGACATTTGATGGTCATTTCTGCTTTACATGGTGGTGTCTGGACATTTTTGATCACATAATGTACTTTATACTGTTCTGAAGGATCTTTCAAAAAGAGTCATCCCATTTCACAAGAGTATATATTGTATGTGCATAAATACAGACACTTGTAGTAAATTTTAACTTCTATATAGCAGTACAAAATTCAATTGGCACCAATTGGAAGGTTCGGGTGCATGTTGTGTTCAGCAGGAGTCTCCACAGTATGGTTAGCTTGCTATGTCGTTCCTTCATTACCAAATGTGCATCGAGATGGTGATAACACAACAACAAAAGGTCTTTTACGGTCATCGTTTCGAGAGGTGCCATTAACTTACAACTGTATGGCATGATGGCTCTGAGCACTATGGGACTTAACAGCTGTGGTCATCAGTCCCCTATAACTTAGAACTACTTAAACCTAACTAACCTAAGGACAGCATACACATCCATGCCCGAAGCAGGATTCGAACCTGCGACCGTAGCAGTCGCGCGGTTCCTATGGCATGATTTTAGTAGAGAATACCACACTTACCTCATACAGCTCAAAACATTGACTGATGGCACCAGCAGTTACAATACACTGGTAGGTGTTCTCGCAGAGCAAGAGTTTTTCACGTAGTCCACAAAAGCCCAGTTGTCACCCTGTACATCATCCACTGAATCGATCCCCCCCCCCCCCCACCCCATGGTGTCTTCACTCATCTCCACTCCAAGCCCATTGCAACGCCTTTACCACTGTGTCTCGCCCTCTCTCCGTCTCCACAGCCTCCACCTCCTTTCCCAACGCACCTTCCAGCACCTACCCCTCCCAAATGATGAGCTTCACCCTGATCTCTACCCCTCCTACCAACTCAAAACCCACCTCCCCCCTCCTACTCCTCAGGGTTCCCTCTCCCCTCCCCTTCCCATCCCGTGAGTGGTTTTCCTCCCTCCTAAACCCCTTCCCTTTCCCGTGCCCCCCATCTGTGTCTCTGTGCTCCCTCCTGACTTGCCTTCCCTCTTTATCTCCCGCCCAGTCCGTCTCCTTTCTCTTGGTGCGCCCCTGCCTCCATTTTTTCTTTTCCTTCCATCTCCTCCAGCCTCCCCCCTGCACCTTCATCGCCTCTTTTTCTTTCCTCTCAGGCCTCCCATCCCTCAGCAGGCCCCTACCAGTGGTTTTTATTCTTTGTGTGTGCTCTGTCGCTTCCAGTGGTTCTTTAAGTGTCTCTTGCCCTGTGTGTTTTTATACTGTGGCCAACTTTTAACTTGTGTGTGACTCCAGAGTATTTTAAGTGCCCCACAAATCGTCAGCTGCTTTATTTTAACTTTATTTCGACTTTTATAACTGCCCCCAATGAACGTCCCCATGTTAGTGCATATTTTAACTTCCATTCTGTCCATTTAATTTGTTTTTAATCCCCCTTTTTACGCCCTTCTTTATGTATAAGTTCTCATTTTTATTTCTTGTAATGCCACTCGGCTGAAGAGTGGGGGATTGTGCCGCTGCCAGCCCTCCCCTGTCCATAAGGGGCAGGGGAATGAAATTACAAGAGAAGAAAAAACAGTTGTCACGTCGACCGAGAGTTAACCATTCCTTATGTGTGTGCTTGGCGTGTTTTGCAGCGAGGTCTGTGTTTCAGAAAAAGGATTCAGTCACAACAAGTCGGTCATGAGATAATAAACAACAGCGCATACAGTTTTCTGAATTCGCCTTGCACGTGGAGATGGAAGATAGTAATTTCCTTTCACGTTTAGTGTTGAGACTACGTTCCATCTGACAAGGAAACGCCTCCAACGTGACTCCATATTTTAAGGAGAAAAAAAGCACACATGCAAGATAGCAGCCCCAGAAATCGATACCGCGCGAAAATATGGGCCATAATTCTGAGCGTGCGCCCTTATGACCGTCTGAAAGTATAGCTTTTAAATTTTCACGTACACCGGTTGTTTCTCACTCGCTCCGCCCCATGTCGGCCACGTAATGCCCGAGCGCTAAGTATATACAGCGGAACGACAAGCACAGACAAGGGAAGTGGAGAGTGAAGCGGACACATCTGCTGAAAATGTTTTGAAATCTTATTACAGAACACGTGTTATTCTATTCGAATAGTAACAAGTACTATGTGTAGTGTTGGCAGGAGAACCAACATCGTGTTACTAGAGGAGGCCGAAATGCACGCGTTTAGCTCACGCAGGCTGGCGTGAAAAGGGAAGAACTATACTGATGTGAGATCTGGAACATGACAAGGAATGAGAATTCAGAAAGCTTACGTAATTAGTTTCATACTTAACTTTCATCCATTAACGATGACGGTACATGATTCACAATATTGTCTGTTCAGAATTCATTCTAATTACTGAATATGGCGCCTTGCTAGGTCGTAGCAAATAACGTAGCTGAAGGCTATGCTAAACTGTCGTCTCGGCAAATGAGAGCGTATGTAGTCAGTGAACCATCGCTAGCAAAGTCGGCTGTACAACTGGGGCGAGTGCTGGGGAGTCTCTCTAGACTAGACCTGCCGTGTGGCGGCGCTCGGTCTGCAATCACTGATAGTGGCGACACGCGGGTCCGACGCATACTAACGGACCGCGGCCGATTTAAAGGCTACCACCTAGTAAGTGAGGTGTCTGGCGGTGACACCACACTATGAGTACATAATATGTTAACCTCACGCACATCTACCGCGACTATTAATTTAACGATACTCTTGTATTGACATTCTGCAACTATAAGACGGATTACACGAACAAAATTTGGAATATCAAGCGAAACACTAGACCTCTAGCAGTCGTCGGACAAATTTTCTCTAGTGTTTCGGTACTTATTCGCAACTTTGTTTGGGTAATGTGTATCTGGAGTCTGCCATAACACATTCTGCTTATCGCGTCTTCCACGCAACGCGCTGTGTCGACGGAAGCCGTCGGGTTACAGAAGAAATTTTACATGTCCATTAGATAGAGCGGTTCCAAATTAGTCTAGTACGATATTCGTTTTGTCGATGTGCATTTTTTTCATCAAAATTGGTTTTTGGTGGATGCTCATACAACCATCTCAACAGTGGAAGATATGAAAGTGTGTTTCGACAATTCAGAACATTCACTAGGGCCAAGCAGTACCCTGGTACGGAGGTACATAGGCGTAGACTTGTCATGTGATGCCATGCAGGCGATTTTCGTGTCACTTATGACGGTAGGAAAATAAGAAAAACACAACGCTTAGTCCCCGAGCGGAGAAAATCTACGACCCGGCTGGGAGTCGAGCCCGGACCCCTTCGGTTAGCAATTCGATATGTTTTAACAAGTACAGTAAAGCACAAAGAATAATAAGTACTCCATGCCGCATGGCCGTAGCAGTCAGTGCAGGCGAAGCCTGTAAGCCAGATTGGTTAAGTCAGGTAACGCAAGCGTGGCGAACAAAGGTACGAATACATATTTCTATACCGAATTTGGGACCACTTTATCAAATGGGCTCAGATAATTTCACTTTAAAAATAATTTTGTTTGTAAAGAGGAATGACCTGACACTTTCCGTCGACACTGCGTGTCGCATGAAAGAGTGATGAGCAGTATTTATTTAGGTCGACTCAAGCTACAAACTGTAGAAAAAAAGAAAATTAGAAATATTTGCCACAATCCTAAAGGGAACGAGCCTGATGACTCTTAGGAGGGACACTCCATATATATCTTTCTTAAAATCGAAGTGAATAAACCTAAGCAACTAAAGAATTATTACGAAATGAAGTTAACGATTTTCCAATTACAATTTAGCGTGCCTTTCGTGTTAGAGTCTAGGACATCTTTTGCAAATGTACTACTCTTTCACAATGCCAGCTTTGGAAGCCAAAAAAAGTAACACACAACAGCGCTGTTAATAACCAAACAGCCCTGCGCAAATTCCTTAATGCCAACTTATTCGTTTCATTCATTTACACTACATTTGTGAATCGCAGCATAAAAATGTTGGAACTAAAGAAATCTACGGCTCCAGCTACGATTTATAAACCACGTACTTTGCCATAATGAAAGAAGTCTCTTCCATTGTCAAAACAGTGTTTCACAGACCTGTTAGGCCGCGCGGACTAGCCGTGCGGTTCGAGGCACCATGTCACGGATTGCGTGGTCCCTCCCGCAGGAGGTTCGAGTCCTCCCACGGGCATGGGTGTGTGTGTGTGTGTGTGTGTGTGTGTGTGTGTGTGTGTGTGTGTGTGTGTGTGTGTTTGTGTGTTGTTCTTAGTATAAGATAGTTTAAGTTAGTTTAAGTAGTGTGCAAGTCTAGGGACCGATGGCCCCAGCAGTTTGGTCCCTTAGGAATTCACACACACACACACACACACACACACACACAAACCTGTTATTCGCTCCACTGTAGAGTACTTCGTGCTCGGGAATTAACCAATTGATTTACAAACATTTTTCCCCATTGTCGACCCTACCTTTGCTGTTTCAATTTCCGAAAATCGGACCATTTCTTCTTACGCATTTTTCTCAGAATTATAAGATTTTGTGATAGGAATCCGTTATAAATCTATCCTCACTATTTATTGAATTGATGAGGAGTGAAGATACTACTGTTTTAGAAGTTTTTGTTGGTGTGATATACCCAAAAAAATACAAGCATAAGTAACGCCACTAGATATTTCTCATGCTCATACGATTTATCACTTTTCTTCTTCCTTGATTTGCACGCTACACAATTTCTGGACAGTGATTTCTTGGTTGGACTGGGAGGGATAAACCTAACAAAACCTAAAAACTATTGCTTATAGCTCGCAAAATATAGAAATATGTCGAGTGTGTTATACACCAGTAAGTAGACAGATTTCTCAGCTATCATGCGACCTATTGACAGTGAAGAAGAAAGACTAAGAAAAAGCTATAGCTGTGCGGCCCGTCTCACAGTCGGCAGTGTAATAAGGGACTTGAAACCTGCGGCCGGCTTTTAGTCGCCTGGATAAGCCACCGGACTAAGCGGCTACAGTTGGGCGGACCGAGTGACAAACAAACGGTGCATGCGAAAAGTGTGAAAGCTGTACTTTTTAGGAGGCCATAACTGCGTACTGTCAGAATTATGGCCCAAATTACCGCGCGGGATCTATTGCTAGTGCTGATACCTTGCACGTCTGCCTTTTACTCCTTAAAATATAAAGTCCAGTTGGTGTTGTTTCCTTGTAGATACACCAGTGAAATGGGACAACGTAAGAACATGGGGAATACAGCAGCCTTATACCACAGTCGCAAATGAGAGGGACTTCCAAGCCTTCATATTTTTCCCGAGAAATCATTTACGGCTTGTACTTGCCTTCGGAAAAAACTGTTTCAGGACTCACGTACCTGGGTAAGATGAGGATCTGCTTTTACTCCACAACTGCCAGGATACACCGAAAATATTGCTTTTCAAAGGACGGAACCCTACTGTACAGTAACGAGAATCCCATGACATGAAAGGGAAGCAGTAGTTGAGGAAGTAAGCAAAGACGATTAGTGTTTAACGTCCCGTCGACGATGAGTTCATTAAAGAGGAACACAGACTCTGAATGTTCTGAGGACGGTGAAAGAAATTGGCCGTGTCCTTTCAAAGGAAACATGGCAGTATTTGTCTGGAGTGACTCAGGGAAGTCAAAGGAAACCTAAATCTGGTTGGTCGGACGCGGATTTGAGTCCAGAGTACTAACTACTGCGCCACATCACTCGGTTGCAGTTGAGGAGGGAGCAAAGCAGGGTTGTAGGCTATTCCCGACATTTCTCAATCTGTGTATTGAGCAATCAGTAAAGGAGACCAACGACGAATTTGGAAAGGAAATGAAAGCCCAGGAACAACAAATAAAAATGTTTGCTGATTACATTGTAATTCTGTCAGAAACAGCAAAGAATCCGTTGAAGTAACGCTTTGTGTCTTGAAAAGAGGCTATAAGATGAACAGCACCGAAAGTAAAACAAGGGTAATGGAGTGAAGTCGAATTACATAAGGTGATGCTGAGATAATTAAAGGAGGAAGTGAGAAACGTGACGTTGTAGGTGAGTTCTGTTATTTGACCAGCAAAATAATTGACGACGGCAGAAAAAGAGCGGATATACAATGCAGACTGTTAGTAGCAAGAGAAGCATTTACAAAAAATATAAATATTAAGGTGTTAGGATCTCTTTTGTGTACGTATTACCGTGGAGTGTAGTTTGGTATGGAAATTAGATATGGACTTAAACGTTGTAGACAAGAAGAGAAGAGAACCTTTTCAAATTAAAGCTGAATATTAGATGAGTACTGAATGTTATGGGGGATACATAAATTTATAGAGAGTTAGATTACATGTTTTCGAAGTGTTAATGAATCAATAGGTAAATAAAAGGTTTAATGAATCTAATGAATGTGACACAGGAACGGGGTGATTATAACTAAACTTTCAGACCACCGTAGAAATAACACCACTGACCAGAATGACATCAAATTGCAATGGAATATTATCGGAGAAGGGGGAAAACGTATGGCAGAAGAAAAATAAATAGGTACAGATGGCGCTGTAAGCATCATAATTTAGTAGTGGTCGACTACAAATGACAAATGCCTAAGGTTTACGTTTGACGTTAAACAAACTGTACTACTCAGTGTGCGCTAGTGTAGAGGAGTGATAATGTTAGTTGCGTAAGCTCGTCCACCACGGCAACGTCGTATCACATCGGATGGAAAAAATCGGTTTTTAATTGTCCAGAGGCCAAAAACTGCATAAAAAGCATCACTCGCATCGGTGTGACCGAGCGGTTCTAGGCGCTTCAGTCTGGAACTGTGCGACCACTAGGTTAGTTAGGTTTAAGTAGTTCTAAATCTAGGGGACTGATGACCTCAGATGTTAAGTCCCATAGTGCTCAGAGCCATTTTGTTTATACCGACTTCAATGGTTCGTGCGAATGACAGGTGTTTCATTTACGTATTCTGACACATACAGCGCCACATATTGATCAATTTTCACACTATTTTTTTCTTCTTCCATATGTTTTCGCCCTTCTCCGATAATATTCCGTTGCAATTTGACCAGTGGTGTCATTTCTACAGCGTTTTGAAAGTTTAACTTCAATTATAATCACCCCGTATATTTTAGTCATTTGAAAGGTTTTTGATACTGCTGAACAAAATATCCTGCTAAAAAGCTAAGCTCATCGGACAAAAAATTAGTACCCCTAGAGAAATTGTTACAAGCATCATTTAATACCGTGTAATTACGCCCCTGGTCTTGACAACCGCCTGGCTTCGGCTAGGAAGTGAGTCCACAAGATTGTTTATAGGTACCTATACGTCGCATCCAGGTTAAGTTACTCGTTGAGGATCTGATAGCGCAGGAATGCTGGGAATGCATTGCGTGAATGCCGATGTCGGCGCTCCCTGCTGTTCCGACACGTCCCACATATGTTCTATGGGGTTCCAATCAGGTGATTTTGCAGGCCAGTCGAGATGTTATAGAATGGGGCGTGCTTAGGAACCCAGTCCCATATTATGCACTTATACATAATAGATATTTGAGGCTCTAAAAAGTCTCTGGAACCGTATAGTTTCATTTGATCAGTCACATATTTTTCCAACCCGATGAACTTTGCTGTTGTCTTGTAAACTTGAGGTAAGCAATGGCGTCTTCCACCGTGACCGACTCCAGATGTTCATTGCATGTTGTTCTCGTCGTAGTGTTCTCTCGCTGGAGCTGGACCTTCATTCACTGCCTACAGTAATTCCTTGTGGATTTGGTAGTGATTCTGATTTGCAATCGGCCAATTGTGTCTCCGTTCCCTCTCAGTCAGGATTTTTTTTCTGACACAACTGTGACGTCGTGTATCGTGGTGATGTGTTTTACACTACTGCTTCTAGATATGTTGAACAATCCACCGCGAAACACCAACAAATCCATCAACTTCACAAATGGTGTGGCGAAATTGGCCTTTTTTGCTGCTCTGTCACGTCCTTACATTTACCCGTGTTTACATACAATGTCCGCTTGAAACATAAAAGTCGCCTCATTGTTCGCAAGCGCCATATCCTGAAATAGAGGCAGTGCGCGCACGAATTAGCACGTGACTCGATCGCTACGCCATCTATAAAGGTTTAATGATTCACCTGTGAATTATTTGTTCTGCGAGGTTAGAAGAAACAGGGGTAAGAGGAACTGCCAATGACTGGTTCAGATCGTATCTGAAAAACAGAGTACGAAGGGAAGAGACAGCGCAGGCTTCCAAGAAAGTAAAACTTTTAGTAATACACTGATCAGATCCAAAGTACAGGGTGATTCAAAAAGAATACCACAACTTTAGGAATTTAAAACTCCGCAACGACAAAAGGCAGAGCTAAGCACTATCTGTCGGCGAATTAAGGGAGCTATAAAGTTTCATTTAGTTGTACATTTGTTCGCTTGAGGCGCTGTTGACTAGATGAATCTTTCGTTTCAAAGACCACAAAATGCTTTCACCAGCAATGCCTTTTCTTCAGTATGACGCAGTACCAAACGTTGTCTGGAAGTCCCACACAGAAAATTTGGACATGATCTTCAAAGAAAAGAGAAGGGCCATTAGAATAATAATTAAATTTGGTGTCCGAGCTCCCTGCAAAGGTCCGTTAAAACAGCGGGTTATTCTAACTGCATCATGTGAGTACATCTACCAACCTGTTACTGAAATGAACACCAGCAATTACCTCACAAACTGTAGCATTCTTGGTCATGGAGCAACAGACTGACTGAACTTATATTTAGCAAAAGTAAACAAACAAAAAACATAGAACAGCATTTTCTACAAGGGAATAAATGTATACAATAAATTGCCCAAAGAGATTAGAGAGACAACCAACATCCAAATATTAAATAAGTCTGTTAATCCATACCCTTTAAATAATTCATACTACAAAGCTGAGGATTATTTATGTAGAGTAGCGGATGATGAAAATTTAACACTATATAGTAATAAACAAATGCCATTCTAGAGTAAACTGACACAGTTTAATGAATCTTACTGTAAAGACCTTTACCGATGATCTGTGCTGGACAATTCTAACTCCTTTTCCATTTTCTTGAACTCAACGTCTCATTCACTAACTTGTAATTTCCGTCGTTTGCTAATTTATTTGGTATAAATCTCTCAATTGCTGCCGATACTATTTCTTTGAATTCAAGCCACATCTGGTCTACACTTATATTATTTATTTGGAATGAGCGTAGATTGTCTCTCAGGAAGACGTCAACTGAATTTTTATCTGCTTTTTTGAATATGTATATTTTTCGCTCATTTTTGGAGGATTTGGGGATTGCAATATTCAATCTCGCTACGACAACCCTTTGTTCACTAACCCATGCATCGGTTTTGATGCTCGTTATTAACTCAGGATTGTTTGTTGCTAAGAGGTCAAGTGTGTTTTCACAACCTTTTACTATTCGCGTGGGCTCATGAACTAACTGCTTGAAATAATTTTCAGACAATGCGTTTAGCACAATTTCGGATGATATTTTATGCGTACCTCTGGAATTAAGCCTGTATTTTCACCAGCATATCGAGGGCGTTAATAAAACCATCCCTTTTCCCTGGGGCGGTGGTTCCCACACAGTTAGCGGTCAGAAAGGACACTTCGCAGCGCAACGGGACGACATTCTACACAATCTATGACACTGCTGACACCCACGGGCGCTTGAACCCTTCTCTAAGGACACTGTAGAGCTGCATCTCCATCGAACGTGATCGCACATATTCGGAGTGCAGTGCGACCACAGTTTTTGCTCTTGTGTACTTGTTAGAACCACTAGAGACCGTTAGAAAACTATTCGAAGTAATTTTAACGTGATCCGAAGCAACTAAGGGTGCTTATGTTTTTTCAGAATTCCTATTTTATGTCGTCCTGTGGCGTACTCTCGTGCGGATGGGCACTGACACATGTTTGGATAAAAAGGTAAAGGATCCCTTTAAAACCCCCCAGCTAGGCAGAGCCCTCAGTGCCACACATTTGCCTTTGTTGAGCACCTGAAATATGTAGCTATATTGACAGATCCCATGACTAGAGTACCAGGCAACTGCAGAGCAGGCTACACCGTTTCACTACACTGCTGCTCTTGCACTTGATAGTAGGCCATCTGGTGTAGGAGAGTGTCGAAGGGATTGCCGGTCTGCAAGCGCTAAGGACTTCATCACAGGTTTTGTCCGTAGAGGTACATTTTAAAAAATCTTAATAAAGGTGGGTGGCTGCCAGCGAGGGTTTTGGTGAACTGAGCCGGCCGCGGTGGCCGTTCGGTTCTAGGCACTGCAGTCCGGAACCGCGGGACTGCTGCGGTCGCAGGTTCGAATCCTGCCTCGGGCATGGATGTGTGTGATGTCCTTAGGTTAGTTAGGTTTAAGTAGTTCTAAGTTCTAGGGGACTGATGACCTAAGATGCTAAGTCCCATAGTGCTCAGAGCCATTTGAACCATTTTGGTGAACTGAGAGGTCTCAGAAGGACCCTTTGTCATTTAATTCACGCATAAATGTTGCATCCCCCCGTCGGAGGAGGAAACAAGATAAGAGCGCTCGAAAAGCGTAAGCATCCTTATCTGTTTCGGATCACATTCGAATTTTGACAAATGGTTTGACCTATCCCTAGTGGTTCCAACCTACATAGGAGAACAAAAATTGTGATCGCGCTGTGTTCTAAACAGGTTTGATTACGTTCGATGGGGATACAGCCCCACAGTGTCCTAGACAAGGTTTGAAAAGACCATGTGTGTCATAAGTGTAAAGGGTTGTCAAAAACATCCTTCTGCTGGTCATCGCACGGTAAAGTGTCTTTATCGACAGCGAAATGTGTGGGAATGAAATTCTGAGGAAATGGGTGGTTTCATTGACGTCCTTGATACGACCCCCTGCGGCAGGGAAGTGCCGATTCTGAGGAGCGATGTGTCTGGAATGTTTTCGTCCGCCAGTCATAAGAAAACAGTGTGATTTCAACTCTGGGAGAAGCAGGTCTGACCTTCATAACAAAGGTGTCAAAGGAAGGGGTAAAATGTTGCTAAGAGGGGCTGTGACGACCTTCACTTCGGGTGATATATCCACAGTGGTACTGAGGAGAATTGTAATGAAATTTGGTGCTAATGTGACATCGTTAACCCACATGAACTCCTCAGCTGTGGTGTTTTTTTTTTTTTCGCATATGTAACACGTTTCTGTTTGATGCATCGTAGATCCAGAAGAGCGCCATGCTTTGCACCATTACAGAGTATAAGGTTGAAGGCACCTTTGAGCCAAATTTCAAACTTAAGCGTGCGTCGCAATGCATGGGAACTGCGGGGTTTCGAAAAAATAATCCTTTAATTTTGTTGCGCAGTGTATATTTCAGACTACTTGCAATTGCTCCGTCCATCACACAAATTAAACAGATATTAAATTTCCAACAGTCGTTCTTCCCACGATATATTCGCGAATGGAAATGGAGCAGGCGGCAGTGGTAAGAGAAGTACACTTCGCCACACACTGTATGTTGCCCTGCGTATTATAAGAAAAGAACTCAAAGGAGAAGGGATAAAGGAAATGGCAGACAATGAACTAGAAGGAAAGGTAAGTAAAGAGTTGAAAGGAACGAAGATTTTTGGTTTACAATGCGGTGGTTCATACAACGTTTGGAACTTTAATAGTGGCAACTATTTATTTACAGCTAGAATAAAATAGATACGTGTTTCAAAGTTTTACTTACCTTCAAAGTAGTCACCAACATTGTGTATAACCAGTTGCCAGCGATGTGGAAGGCGTAGGATACTCTTAGCAGTGCTAGTTGTGTTGACAGTTCGAGCAGCGCGGTCTATTGCCCGACGAATTTGTGGCAGTGCTGAAGCGAATGCCGTGAAGTGTTTCCTTCAGTTTAGAAATCGAGTTAAACTTATGAGGGCTTAAGTCATGGGAGTGCAGTAGGTGGTATAGCACTTAGCAGCCCTATCAGCCAAACAAATCAGTAACAGCTTGCACTGTACGTGCTTGAGCATTGTCCTGCAAAATGATGGTCAGGTTCTGCAGAAAGTGTCATCACTTCTGTCTCTAAGCTGGTCGTAGATTGTGTTCCAAAAATGAATAGCATAGAAACAGAAGTGATGTACGACGAATGGAGGAAGCCAGAAAATCAAAATTGATACTGGATTGGTTGGTTGGTTTGTTTGGGGAAGGAGACCAGACAGCGAGGTTATCGATCTCATCGGATTAGGGAAGGACGGGGAAGGAAGTCGGCCGTGCCCTTTGAAAGGAACCATCCCGGCATTTGCCTGGAGCGATTTAGGGAAATCACGGAAAACCTAAATCGGGATGGCCGGACGCGGGATTGAACCGTCGTCCTCCGAATGCGAGTCCAGTGTCTAACCACTGCGCCACCTCGCTCGGTTGATACTGGAGTGGGAACCGGAGGGGAGAAGAGGAAGAGAAAGAGCTATGACCACCTAGCTCCAAAATGTACAGCACACAATGAGGAGAATGGGCGCAGAGGAAGAGGACACACAAGATCGAAACCCCTGGAGGAATATTTTGAAAATTTAGTTTAAGAACGTTTATTCTTTGTGTAGTAATTTCCGAGTGAATTATTATGTTGGAGATGATCCGCTGTACTGAGGAAAAGCTCAAAATAATAATAAATTTGTAATTGCTCCGTCCATCATAAAAATTAAACAGAAATTAAATTTTCTACAGCTGTCCTTTCCACGTAACATTTGCGAATGGAAATGAAGCAAGTGGTAGTGGTAAGAGAATTACACTTCGCCACACACTGTATGTTGCCCTGGGTGTTATAAAAAAAGAATTGCAAGAAAAAGGATATAGGAAATGGCAGACAATGAATTGAAAGGAAAGCTATGTAAAGTAGTGAAAGGAACGAAGGTTTTTGGTTTACGATGTGGTGGTTTACAGTTTCGGTTACTCAGGCAGCGGGCCTTGCGTGGTGACGACGTTAATTTGCGATATTAGCCAGAGCTGCATCGCGTGATCGCCTGCACTGTAGCGATACCACACTACTGCGGTGATGCACGGCTTGCATAATCGCCGCGCGAGTAGGGGTTAGTTAAGGCGGAGCGGGCAGTCTATTCCTGGGAGGGCGTACGTCACGCCAGAGGGGAATTCTAGCGGCACATTGGCGGCCCACAACTCCCTACCTACCACCACCAGCCGGCGTATTAGCCGGGTGGTCAATACTGGTCCAAACACTGACCTTGAAGGGCCGGACATGCCGCTCGCGTCGAACGGTCTGAACAAGAATCCATTATAAAGGTATTGCCGACTGCTCTCCACCCCATGGTCCATTTTATGCGTTGGAAAATTTTGTGGTGGAGGTTGTCAGCGCCCTCCCAAGGACTGACGCGTAATTAAATTGGTGCGATAGTTAATGTTTAAATATAGCCAACTTGTTCGTAAATTGCGTTGTTACAGTCATCAGTCAAAAGACTGGTCTCCTGTCAGAAAGGTCACAATTGGTAGTAATTAGTGGCCAGTCATCGAGTAAAACAGAAGTAGTATCTGACGTTCCCAAGGAAGTGTACATGCCATCTGCTGTTTTTAATTTGTATGAATGATTTCGGAAACAATCTGAGAAGCCATCTTACATTGTTTGCAGATGACGGTGTCATTTACCGTCAAGTAAAGTCATCAGAAGATCAAAACCAACTGCAAAATGATTTAGACAAGATATCAGCATGGTGTGAAAAGTGGCCATTGACTCTAAACAATAAAAAAAAATGTGTGTGACATCTTATGGGACTTAATTGCTAAGGTCATCAGTCCCTAAGCTTACACGCAACTTAACCTAAATCATCCAAAGGGCAAACACATACACCCATGCCCGAGGGAGGACTCGAACCTCCGCCGGGACCAGCCGCACAGTCCATGACTGCAGCGCCCGAGACCGCTCGGCTAATCCCGCGCGGCAAACAATAAAAAGTCGGAGGTCATGCACATGAACACTAAAAGAAATCCGCTACATTTCGCTTACACGAAAAATCGCCAAAATTTAGAGGCTGTCAATACAACTAAATACCTACGAACTACAATTACGAACCATTTAAGTGGCAACGATCACATTGATAATTTTTTGCGAAAGGTGAACCAAAGACTGCGTTTTATCGGCGGAATACTTAGTATATGCAGCAAATTCAGCAAAGAGAGAGCCTACACCAGGCTAGTTGCTAGAATATTGCTGCGAGCTATGGGAACCGCTTCAAATAAGATTAACGGAGGCCATCGAAAAAGTATAAATAAGGACAGCTCGTTCTGTATTATCGCAAAATAGGGGAGAGAATGCACTGACATGAATCGCTAGTTTGGATGGTAATCATTAAAAGAAATGTGTCTTTCGTTGCAGTGAGATCTCCCCATAAAATTTCAAACGTGTCATTCGAATGCGAAAATATTTTATTTCTATCCACCTTCAGAGGAGGAAATGATCGTCGTAATTAAATAACAGAAGTTAGAGTTCCGATGAACTCTCTGTCATGAACTTAAGTGCGAATTGCAGAACTGTTATGTAGATAGAGATGTATATGTTATTCAGGTCTCCTCGTATCTGCATAATTACTACACAGCAGTTCTATTTGAACCTGCTTATTATATTCTAGCCTTGGTCTCCCTCAGAAAAGTTTTTCCATCCACACTTTCTTTCATTACCAAATTGACTACTCCCTGATGCTTAAGGACATGTCCTATTACCCTACTCCTTTTTTTTAGTCCAGTTGCGCCATAAATTTCTTTTGTCCACAATTCGATGCGGTACCTCTTCGTTACTTACTCGATCTGCCAATGTAATGTTCAGCATCTTTTCCTGTGGTACTGTTTCTGCGGATGTTTTTGTAATAATGACAGTTTCCTTTCTTTCTTTCTCCTTTCTATTCCCTCTTTCAGTTATTTAAAAAAAATCTATTTGGACCTGCTATGGACCACGTAAATAACTATTTGTGATTTAACTAACGGTTTTTCAATTAATTTCTGATTCCGCCGGACTGCTGTTGCTTCCGAACATCTTACCACTTTACTCTAGTTTCTATTTTTCCTTTTCTTTCTCGATGGAGATGGGAAGCTAAGACCTTCTTTCGAAATGTATCCCTGTTCATAATTTGATGTTCTTCAGTATTAATCTCTTTCAGATCACTATTGATACCTTGGAGCCACTTGTACCACGAAGATTTTTTGCGATTGTCACGTTCAAAACTGCAACTGTGTTTCAGAAAATGTAGATCATTTCCATGATCCATGCCCTGAATTTATTAGCCTCACTGTCACGGCCGTTCTTCTGTTTTGCCTCACCGCCTTGTTTAAATTTATTGACTCTCTTAATTTTTCCGTAATTTGTGTTCGTAAAATCTGACCATCTTTTATACATGTCACATATTCTGCTTTTATGTGCGATACTTGAAGACCCGTTTTTTAGAAAATCATTTCAAAATATGTATTTTTATTTGTTGCCGTTGCTATATGTCCGGACAGTATTGTAAAATCGGCGATAAAAGCTTCACACTGGGATTCTAAGGTTCTTTTTATTTTTTTTTAATACATAATTGATTGACCATTCATACAATATGACACTGGTGTTTACATACAGGTGCTAAAACTTTTATAATAGAAAGCTGAATGAAAAGTCCAATAGCCGGCAAAATATGTATTTATTGAAGTCGATTAGAGACTCACATAACCGGTTTCGCAACTTCTAATGTATATATGTACAGAAATTTTCATAAACTAATTCTTTGATAATGGAGAAATACAGTTATCTGAGGTATTTTCAAAATACTGAGTAAATAAATTTAAATAAGGAAGAAAATATTGCGCATCTGATTAAGAACTTACGTGTGGATCACATACGCCCCACAAATAGCGGGCCTATTCGTATGTAATAAATATGATTTGCTATTTCATACCAAAAGATGGTTACTTATAATGATGTGCCAGATGATTTAGGGAGTTGGTATAGAATTCCGCAGAGTAACAGTTGGCGTGGGTAGGCAAAGTTGTCAGCCTTCTTCAGTTGGTAAAACCATCGTCAATGATGAATGTTCGGTCTGTAAAAGTGAAGGAATTGAATTATCAATCAGAATTGGGTCCTTGATTAAAAAACAGTGAAGTGGTAACTAAAATAAAAAAGAGGTGGGGAGAGTCCCATGTAATAGCTGACATAAATGTGACTGACCTGTGTTAGAGTCAAGATGAACTGTCACTTGGTCGATTGATACACGTTCCTGTGGGCCTATGTCAAGCAACGGACCACGCTCTGCGTAAATGGCGGGTGTCTATGATCCACATCTAATTTCCTAACCAGATGCATAAATTTTCATTCTTATTTAAATTTATTCTTTCATTATTTTGAAAATATCTCACATAAGAAAAATTATCAAGGTACTAATTTATAAGAATCTCTGTACTGATATGCTCCAGAAGATGCAACTTAAAAGTTGTGAAACCGGTTGTGTGAGTCTCTAATCGACTTCAATAACTAGAGCTATTACCGACTATTGGACTTTTCAAATGGCTATGAGCACTATGGGACTTAACATCTATTGTCATCAGTCCCCTAGAACTTAGAACTACTTAAACCTAACTAAGGACATCACACAACACCCAGTCATCACGAGGCAGAGAAAATCCCTGACCCCGACGGGAATCGAACCCGGGATCGGACTTTTCATTTAGTTTTTTATTTTGAAAGTTTTAACTCCTCTACGTAAACACCAGTGTTATACTGCATAAATGGACAGTCAGGTATGTATAATTACTGTAGCTGTCGCTCTCCTAGTTTTAAAATTATCTTGTTTTTATTCACTAACTGCACTTTGTCAGTTGCTCATCTCTTTAAGAGTTCTTCTCCCCATCCTTCTACCTCGTTATCTAACACTTGTTCGCACTTCGAAAACTTCAACTACATCTCCAAAAAAATATCGTTACCGTTTATTAGCGTTTGCCGAATGTTTCATGTTTTATCCTCGACGCCAAACTCTTCAAATACCTGAAATGGAGAGGTTCTGTCAGCAGAGTTATATGCGTTTTTGAAGCCTACAAACATAGCGATGTAGGACACGCGTCTAGTTACTCTGCCTTGGAATATGAGCTGAAGAGTTACAATCTGTTTCACATAGGATACTCTCTTCCTAATTCCACCTAGATCCTTCCCGATCTAATCGTCTGTCTACTTCTCTAGCCTATTACGTAGTGATTTGAAAAATATGTCTGCAACTCGTAACATTAACATTCTAGTATAGTTGCTGGCATCAGTTTTATCCCCTTTTTATTTAAAGAATGAATTAATGCGCGCTGGCAATCCTCTGCAATTTCTTCTGTTAGCCATATATTTTGTATTATTCGTTGTAATGTCCGCAATAGATTTCCATGAACTAGTTTCCGCTATTTTGCAACAATCCCATCTTCACTTGAATCTTTGTTGTTTTGCCTGTCTTGAATGATTTATAAGTTATTTCTTATCTGGTGTCCTCGATTTTTGAAACTTGACATCAGGAGTTGATACTGAAACTCTCTTTACCTAATAATTCACTGTTTTCGAAAACGCAGATCCGGAACTCATACCTCGAGGACTCATATTTAAACACTCTGTAGAAGTCTCAAGCGCTGGTTCCTAGAAAATCATTTTAATTTTGACCGAGCTGGTCTTTGTCACGTACACGCATAACGTGTATCACTTTTCTTTTTGTCGTCGAACTGCCTGAAATTCTAAAAACGAATTTTCCTCGTTGTTAGAACAACACTTTCGCCATGCCTGCTTTCGTTTCGCCAGATCATCCTCACACTCTCAGTTCAACCATCTCTGGCTCAGTTTTCGCTGCGCGGGATAGCCGCGTGGTCTCAGGCGCCTTGCCACGGTTCGCGCGGTTCTCCCCTTTGGAGGTTCTCGCATAGCTTTAATCTGTAAATGGGTAGGATTACAAAGTTTGGGACGAGTCAGATTCCGTAATAGTATTCTAAACATAAGCCGGTAAGTCATGAATATACCTTCCCTGCTTTCTGTAAAACAAACAGCGAGGAAGAAAACAAAACAGCAGATTGTTGTCTATACAATTTTTGTTTGAAATGATATATGAGGAAAAATCATATACATGGGAGTAACAATTTCTCTATTGGTTTACGTACCCTGGTATCGTAATTCCGAACTGACTGTTGGACAAAAGACGAAACCGCACATTTCCAAACCTCAGCATTTTCATTCTCGCAGTCGATTTTAGGAAGGTTACTTTGGTTGTAGGAGAATGCCGAAATTGGTAAGGCCATTCTATTTATCCTATTTAGTCCCAATTGAGATCTCACATTTTCTGCCCTATCAGCTCATCTAATAAGTGGCTGAATAGAACCGCTACTCCTTAATAGGCCGTATCTCGAACAGCGCGCTTCACTCCTAGGAGTGGAGAATGAAATGCTTTTCCCTTTCTGTATTAAATATACATTGCTATACTAAACACAACAAAAAATATATAGCCTACAGTCTAAATGTTTATTAGAGATTTGTGAAAAAATTTGAAGTAAATCGGTCAAGAACTATTCGAGAATTTTGCTAACGATGTTTCGCCTTTATTATTACTTACATATTTATATATTACATACAATAAAAATATGTAGCATATGTCCCTCTGAATTAGAGTATCGTGTGAAATTTCAAATAAATCAGTCAGTTACTTTTCGAGATTGTTGGTAACAACATAATATTAAACAAGGACGTGCCTTCATATACCGTTAATAGCGTCAATTTCAAAATGTAATACATAAAAAACTACATGTTTATTTTGCTGGATGACGGATATCATTAAGATAACTAAATGTAAAAAATATAATGTTCTTGTGGACACTTGCCTCGCCACAGACAAGTTCACTTTCTGTCCTAAGGTAAATGACGTGACTGTATGATACTTGACGCTCGAATGAAGGAAATGTCTGTCCAATGGGAGCTATCCACGTAGGGTCCCTGAGGTCATGGATGACGTTGACTGCGATCCTCCGGAAGCCTCCGATTCCACATTCGCACGACGGTCTCAGGATCCCAGCTAACGCAGACAGCAATAGCGCTGGACGATAAATCGCACTGTTGACAGGCCAGGGGCCTACACCTGTCGAATTCCACCCCGACTCGTAGTTTGTTGCGTACTGCCTTCACGGCGTTTATTGCCCACCAATATGTTTATCATCAGTAGGTAAGAACGCTACATAACTAAGCAGCAACTTTTTCTCGATTTTTCCCACATCGCATGGAAGCTGACTACTGCTAAGTGTTCAAATTTTAACGCCCTATGGTACTGAGATAATACAGGGTGATTCAAAAAGAATACCACAACTTTAAAAATGTGTATTTAATGAAAGAAACATAATATAACCTTCTGTTATACATCATTACAAAGAGTATTTAAAAAGGTTTTTTTTCACTCAAAAACAAGTTCAGAGATGTTCAATATGGCCCCCTCCAGACACACGAGCAATATCAACCCGATACTCCAACTCGTTGCACACTCTCTGTAGCATATCAGGCGTAACAGTTTGGATAGCTGCTGTTATTTCTCGTTTCAAATCATCAATGGTGGCTGGGAGAGGTGGCCGAAACACCATATCCTTAACATACCCCCACAAGAAAAAATCGCAGGGGGTAAGATCAGGGCTTCTTGGAGGCCAGTGATGAAGTGCTCTGTCACGGGCTGCCTGGCGGCCGATCCATCACCTCGGGTAGTTGACGTTCAGGTAGTTACGGACAGATAAGTGCCAATGTGGTGGCGCTCCATCCTGCTGAATATGAATTGTTGTGCTTCTTGTTCGAGCTGAGGGAACAGCCAATTCTCTAACATCTCCAGATACTGTGGTCCAGTTACAGTAGCACCTTCGAAGAAAAAGGGACCAAAAACTTTATTGGCTGAAATGGCACAGAAAACGTTCACCTTAGGCGAGTCACGTTCATACTGAGTTGTTTCCCGCGGTTTCTCAGTGCCCGACGCTGAACAACTGTCGTCGATTCACTTCTGCCGTACTCAATAACACAAAAAGCTTTCTGTTGAGCGGTCGCCATCTTAGCATCAACTGACGCTGACGCCTAGTCAACAGCGCCTCAAGCGAACATATGTACAACTAAATGAAACTTTATAGCTCCCTTAATTCGCCGACAGATACTGCTTAGCTCTGCCTTTTGTCGTCGCAGAGTTTTAAATTCCTAAAGTTGTGGTATTCTTTTTGAATCACCCTGTATAAGTCTGTAATGTCATGGGATCATAACAACGTTTGTGTAATTACATAAAACATTCTTATAGATGTATAAAACATTCTTGGAGTTCATGTCACGTCAATTCAGGGTAAAACCTCGAGCTTCCGGTGACTACCTCAATCGTCTTCGTTAGGAGCAAGTAACTGTCAAAACTGCAGTACATGAGTGAAGACTTCTCTGTTGTCCTCGGTGAGTATGAAGTATTAGCATTTCTGCTTCATCTTCTAATTTGTTAAATACGTACATGAAATATATACACAGGTTTTGTGATGGCTTAGATGTTTTATTTACTACTATATGATCTCTTGGCTTGATGCTATATGCAGCGGCGTTTTTACTCTACGTTCTGTTTTTCAACTTTTTTATGGTGGTGAGTGATGATGAAGAAATGGGTGTGAGCTTAACCCTAAATGGGGCTGTGTAGTGACAGTGACGTGAATGTGCACTTGAGACTAAGATGTGCATGAGGTGTCCTTCATAGCTTTACAATTTTCGGACGATCTACAGCGGACAATTTCGCTGTCTTTGCTGTCTAATGAATATGAGTGATTTTTACATTGGTTGAGGTTCTTTAAACAAGAGCTAGGGGATTTGTTATACAGTATATATACTATGTGATTAAAAGTATCCGGACACACCCAAAAACATATTAGGTGCATTGTGCTGCCACCTACTTCCAGGTACTCAGTACCGGCGACCTCAGTAGTCATTAGACACCGTGAGAGAGTAGAATGGGGCGCTCCGCGGAACTTACTTCGAATGTGGTCACGTGATTGGGTGTCACTTGTGTCGTAGGTTTGGACGCGATATTTCCACACTCCTAAACATCCCTAGGTCCACTGTTTCCGATGTGATAGCGAAGTGAAAACGTGAAGGGACACGTACAGCACAAAACCGTACAGGCCGACCTCGTCTGTTGACTGAAAGAGACCGCTGACGGTTGAAGAGCGTCGTAATGTGTAATACGCAGACATTTATCGAGACCATCACACAGGAATTGCAAACTGCATCAGGATCCACTGCAAGTACTATGACAGTTAGGCGGGAGGTGAAAAAACTTGGATTTCATGGTCGAGCGGCTGCTCATAAGCTACACATTACGCCAGTAAATGCCAAACGACGCTTCGCTTAGTGTAAGGAGCGTAAACATTGGACTATTGAACAGTGGAAAAACGTTGTGTGGAATCACTGTACACAATGTGGCGATCCGATGGCAGAGTGTGGGTATGGCGAATGCCTGGTGAACGTCATCTGCCAGCGTGTGTAGCGCCAATAGTAAAATTCGGAGGCGGTGGTGTTATGGTGGGGTCGTGCTGTTCATGGAGGGCGCTTGCACCCCCTGTTGTTTATATATATTGCTGCTGTTGTGCTCTTCAGTCCAGAGACTGGTTTGATGCAGCTCTCCATGCTACTCTGTCTATCCTGTGCAAGCTACTTCATCTCCCAGTAGCTACTGCAACCTACATCCTTCTGAATCTGCTTAGTGTATTCATCTCTTGGTCTCCCTCTACGATTTTTACCCTCTACCCTGCCCTCCAGTACTAAATTGGTGATCTCTTGATGCCTCAAAACGTGTCCTACCAACCGATCCCTTCTTCTAGTCAAGTTGTGCCACAAACTACTCATCTCCCCAACTCTATTCAATGCCTCCTCATTAGTTATGTGGTCTACCCATCTAATCTTCAGCATTCTTCTGTAGCACCACATTTCGAAAACTTCTATTCTCTTCTTGTCCAAACTATTTATCGTCCACGTTTCACTTCCATACGTGGCTACACTCCATACAAAATCAATACTCGATGTTAACGAATTTCTCTTCTTCAGAAACGCTTTCCTTGCCATTGCCAGTCTACATTTTATATCCTCTCTACTTCGACCATCATCAGTTATGTTGATCTCCAAATAGCAAAACTCCTATACTACTTTAAGCGTCTCATTTCCTAATCTAATTCCCGCTCCATCACCCGATTTGATTCGACTACATTTCATTATCCTCGTTTTGCTTTTGTTGATGTTCATCTTGTATCCTTCTTTCAAGACACCATCCATTCCGTTCAACTGCTCTTCCAAGTCCTTTGCTGTCTCTGACAGAATTACAATGTCATCAGCGAACCACAATGTTTTTATTTCTTCTCCATGGATTTTAATTCCTACTCCAAATTTTTCTTTTGTTTCCTTTACTGCTTGCTCAGTATACAGATTGAATAACATCGGGGATAGGCTACAACCCTGCCTCACTCCCTTCCCAACCACTGCTTCCTTCTCATGCCCCTCGACTCTTATAACTGGCACCTGCTTTCTGTACAAATTGTAAATTGCCTTTCGCTCCCTGTATTTCACCCCTGCCACCTTCAGAATTCGAAAGAGAGTCTTCCAGTCAACATTGTCAAAAGCTTTCTCTAAGTCTACAAATGCTAGAAATGTAGGTTTGCCTTTCCTTAATCTATTTCTAAGGTAAGTGGTAGGGTCAGTATTGCCTGACGTGTTCCAACATTTCTACGGAATCCAAACTGATATTCCCCGAGGTCGGCTTCTACCAGTTTTTTCCATTCGTCTGTAAAGAATTCGTGTTAGTATTTTGCAGCAGTGGCTTATCACAAGTGTTGCTGTGGTGGCCCTGTATATTGCCCATAGACGGCTTCTGATTGGTACGTGATTACGTAATGCTGTTGCAAATAGAGTGACTGTCTGTGCTGATGGTGCCACCGCTCCTGCCATAGGGTAAAGATGGTGATGAATATCTCTGGTCTTTCTCTGCATCGATAGCTCACTTCCATGCACTACTAGGATTATATCCTTTGTCACGGTTGAAGATCTGCTCACACATTCTTATTTCCACAGCCTCTTTTACATAATCTCAGTATGTAGGAGCCTGGGACAAAACGTGTGTTTCGTCAAACAATATTTTACGCAATTGCATCGGTCAGCCCATCTGCACCATTCCCGAATTCTGTGCAGACCATCAACGATATATTGAAAACCTAGAACTGGAGAAATCTGCATTTGCTGAGCACAGCCTCTCAAACAAACATAAAATATCGTTTGACGCAACAAAAACTTATATAAAATTAATTCGTAGTATAATGGAACGACGACAACGAGACTTTGTTGCGGAATGGGACTCGAACCCGGATTTTCCGCCTCCCACCAAAAACTTTGAAACTTCCTCTTTTCATTGGTATAAAGCTTCTTCATTGTGGATTTGTACTTGAATACATACGAATTTTTGAAAATGGGTCCATCATTTAGAAAAACCCTGTATTGGACAGGTCCTTTGGGAGTGCAACGTGAACAGGGAGGAAAGCAGTTGATCCGAAGTCTGTCGAAGATGTGGCCACAGCATTGCATGAGTGGTCGAGCGCTATAGTGCGTGGGGAATTTCCCAAACCTTGGTCACGTCTGCGTGTATGGTGCACAAAATCCTACGATACATCCTACATTGCTATCCGTACAGAATCATCCTTGTTCAAGAGCTGCTTCCTGCTGACCTGCCAGCAAAACAAACGTTCGCTCTGAAATTTCATGCACGCGTGCAAGTAGACAATAAATGGCCAAGGAATATTCTGTAGACAGACGAAGCCCATTCCGTCTCCGACGACAAGTAAATTTTCTAGAATTGTAGAATATAGGCAACGGAAAATCCGCACGCACATCAACCGGTCCCACGTCTTTCTGCAGAGGGGACTGTGTGGTGCGAATTGACGGCATCGTTTATGGTGGGGCCATATTTTTTCGAGGAGATGGGTCCTGAGCTCCTGTTATCTGCACCGTCACTGGTAAATGCTATGAGAGCCTTTTGCGCACCGACGTCACTCCAGTTCATCAACAGCGTGGATTTGTATGTGAAGATAGTAACTGTTCTCGAAAGGACAGATACCATTGATGACCGTGCAGCTTCCCTAGAATATATGATAATTAATTGAAACCCCTAGCTGCCGACAGGTGTTGTTAATATAGCTCGCTGGGGACAGCTGAAAATTTGTGCCCCGACCGGGACTCGAACTCGGGCTCTCCTGCTTATATGGCAGACGCGTTATCCATCTGAGCCACCGAGGACACAGTGCGAATGTACAGGTTTCCCAAACTCTTACGAGAATCGTCACCTTAGTGTGCGCGAGTAATGTGTGGATGGGCAAATATCTATTAGGTACATTACAAACGTAGATTGTGGCCAGTTGGGAATGTGGGTCTCACGGGAAGCGTGCAAGGGATAAGTCCCTGCAGTCGCGTTCTTCATCTCTGTCCTCGGTGGCTCAGATGGGCAGAGACTCTGCCATGTAAGCAGGAGATCCCGGGTTCGAGTCCCGGTCGGGGCACACATTTTCAGTTGTCCCCGTCGATGTATATCAACAACACCTGTCGGCAGCTGAGGGCTTCAGTTAATTATCATTTAGCGTGGATTTGATGATAGGATCATTTTTATGCAAGATGGTGCTACTCTGCACGTTGCACATCTAGTAAAGCGACTGTCGCAGAGGCATTTCGGAAATGCTAGAATTATCAGCCGTCATATCCTGGCAATCTAGATCACCTAATCTTAATCCATGTGGCTTCTGGCCATGGCGTTAACTGAAAGATGTCGTGTTCAGTGCTCCAATTAGGAACGTAGCTGAATTGAAGGCACTTATTGTGCAACACACTCTGACCGTGACACCGAGACACTCCAGTGTATTATGGAACATGCTGTTTCTCGATTTCAACTTGTGGCAGGAAACTGTGTACAGCATAATGAACATATCTTGCGCCACTCTCATGACAATTAGAAACCGATGTCATATATCATTTTCTGCTGTTTTTGGCCGAAGGACAATTAAAAACCGATAACATTTTGCTTGTTATGTGGTATTTGGTCTCCGATATGGTACAGCCTCGCCGTGGTGTATGGGCGTACCTGACAGTGACACAACTGTTGACTGCCGTACTTACGCTGTCACCACACTGAACAGTACGGATGGTGTAATGTGCAACTCAAACCATAGCCGTTGTACCGCAATTCATCTCTCATTTGGAGCCGACCCCATTTGCATTAAGATGCCTACAGCGCCATCTACTGGTAAAAAATTCGTTAAATTTTTTTGTTCTATGACGTTTCCCCCTGCGTACACAACATGATGTTCCAATTTGACGTCATTTTGAGCCATGGTTCTATTTCTACAGCGTTTTGAAACTGGAACTTTAATTGTGAACACCGTATTTCTGATCAAAAAGCGATTCTTGTTGCTGGAGTCGGATTTTTTTGTTAATCCAGCCGTTTGAGATCTTGTGATGATATTTACATACAAAATTTCATCCCGTAACATGTTTCCTTATTTCTAACCTAGAAATCAAACATCAGTTTTCATACTTTTAGCTTTCAAAATGCTTCCATAATGAAATATTTTCATAATATTTTTTCTAAGGCGCTGCAGTCGTGGACTGTGCGGCTGGTTCCGGCGGAGGTTCGAGTCCTCCCTCGGGTATGGGTGTGTGTGTTTGTCCTTAGGATAATTTAGGTTAAGTAGTGTGTAAGCTTAGGGACTGATGACCTTAGCAGTTAAGTCCCATAAGATTTCACACACATGTGCATTTTTTCATAATATTTTTCATCCTCTGTTTCACCCCTTTAGGGGTTGAATTTCCAAAGACATTGAAACATGTATTTTTTTTCTTATTTGTAAGCGAGAAGACAAACAGCAATTTTCATACATGCAACTTCAAAAATGTCTTAGTAGTTCTTTGATAATTATTTGTTTTTTTAAGTGCTTTCACCCACTATTTAATGTCCTTAGGGGCTGAATTTCCAAAAATTCTGAAACACGTGCTTTTTTTTTTTTTACTTTTGTCCGACAAATCGGATACCAATTTTCATAGTTCTCGTTTCAAAATTGCCTTCATAGCAAAAAACGTTTTGCATCACCTCGGTTCCAAGAGTTCCCGAACCTGTACAGAAAATTGGAATAGAGATAAACATAAACACCATTTCCGCCCTTTTTATTGCTCATGAACACCACACATTGCATGTTGTACCACTACACAGCGAGACCGTCAGAGGTGGTGGTCCAGATTGCTATGCACACTGGTACCTCTAACACCCAGTAGCACGTCCTCCTGCATTGATGCAGCCTGTATTCGTCGCAGCACACTATCCACAAGTTCATCAGGGCACTGTTGGTCCAGATTGTCCCACTCCTCAATTGCGAATCGGCGTAGATCCCTCAGAGTGGTTGGGGGGGGGGGGGGGCACGTCGTCCATAAACAGCCCTATTCAATCTGTCCCAGGCACGTTAGATAGAGTTCATGTTTGGAGAACATGCTGGCCACTCTAGTCGAGCGTTGTCTTTATCCTGAAGGAAATCATTCACAAGATGTGCGCGATGGGGGCGCGAGTTGTCATCCATGAAGACGGATGCCTTGCCAACATGCTGCCGATATGGTTGCACTATCGGTCGGAGGATGGCTTTGACGTATCGTACAGCCATATGGCGCCTTCCATGACCACCAGCGACGTACGTCGGCCCCACATAATGCCACCCAAAACAGCAGGGAACCCCCACCTTGCTGCACTCGCTGGACAGTGTGTCTAAGGCGTTCAGCCTGATGGGCTTGCCTCCAAACACGTCTCGGACGACTGTCTGGTTGAAGGCATATGCGACACTCATCAGTGAAGAGAACATGATGCCAATCCTGAGCTGTCCATTCGACATGTTGTTGGGCCCAACTGTACCGCGCTGCATGGTGTCGTGGTTGCACAGATGGACCTCGCCATGGACATCGGAAGTGAAGTTGCTCATCATGCAGCCTATTGCGCACAGTTTGAGTCGTAACACGACGTCCTGTGGCAGCACGGAAAACATTATTCAACATGGTGGCGTTGCTGTCAGGGTTCCTCCGAGCCATAATCAGTAGGTAGCGGTCACTGACTGCAGTAGTAGCCCTTGGGCGGCCTGAGCGAGGCATGTCATCGACAATTCCTGTCTCTCTGTATCTCCTCCATGTCCAACCAACATCGCTTTGGTTCGCTCCGAGACGCGTGGACGCTTCCCTTGTTGAGAGTCCTTCCTGGCACAAAGTAACAATGCGGACGCGATGGAATCGCTCTAGGCATGGTTGAACTACAGACAACACGAGCCTTGTACCTCCTTCCTGGTGGAATGACTGAAACTTATCGGCTGTCGGACACCCTCGGTCTAATAGGCGCTGCTCATGCATGGTTGTTTACATCTTTGGGCGGGTTTAGTGACATATCTGAACAGGTCAAGGGGACTGTCTCTGTTATACCATATCCACAGTCAACGTCAATCTTCAGGAGTTCTGGAAACCAGCGTGATGCAAGTTTTATTTATATGTGTATTTTCAAAACCCTTTCATCCCCCTATTTAACCTCCTTAAGGGGAAATGTCGAAAAATCACTTCCTAAACAATGCCTAGATTATAAGATCAACACCGTCTCCAAATTTCAAGTTTCTATACTTCACAGTTTCGGCTGAGCGATTATGGGATAGTGAATCTGTCAGGACATTTGCTTTTATATAGAGACTATATGTAGACTATGCAAATGACCGGGTTATTGGTGTAAGGCTGAAAGGAGCACAAAAAGATTTGCTGATTGTCCAGGTGTATATGCCAACTTCAGAACATGATGACCAAATTGTAGATGAAACGTACAATGTAACAGAGAGAATAATGGACGGAAATAAAAAATGCTGCAAAATAGTAATGGGAGACTGGAACGCCATTGTGGGAGAAGGGAAAGAGGGAAACATAGTAGGCAGTCATGGTCTTGGAAAGAGAAATGACAGAGGTGAATGGTTAATTGACTTCTGCAGGGAAAGGCAGCTGATAGCGGCAAACACATGGTTCAAGAACCATAAGAGGAGGCTCTACACTTGGAAATCACCAGGGGATAAATATAGAAACCAAATCGATTTTATACTGGTAGAAGAAAGATACAGGAATGGAATCAAGAAGGTGCACACATTACCAGGTGCAGATATTAATAGTGACCACAACTTACTTATGGCAGAAATAGAAATAAGAATGAAAAAACTGAAAAAGGCGACAATGGTGAAGAAATGGGATCTAGAGAAGATAAGGTCCAACAAAGAACAAATTACAGAAATGCTGTCTCGGGACTTTCTAAACACATTACGAGACAAAGAAGCACCTGATAATGCCAACGAGTACTGGAATATGCTGAAAGAAGGAATCATTAAAGCAGGACAGCAAAATATAGGATATGTAAAAGGGAAAAGGTCAAAAAAACCATGGGTCACACAAGAAATGATTTCCAAGATGGAGAAGAGAAGAAAATTGAAAAACAAGAACACTGAAGATGCAAGAAAGATAGACCGAAGGTTAAATAACGAACTGCGAAGAGAAACAGAGCAGGCTAGGAAAAAATGGCTAAAAGAGGAATGTGATGAAATTGAAGAACTGGACAGGAAAGGAAGATACGACTTACTATACAACAGAGTAAAGACTATGACATGGGAACAAAACAGAGCAGGAAGTGCTACTATGGAAATTTTGAGTAAAGACGAAGAGGTAGTGTATAAAGATCGTGACGATGTCCTCCAGAGATGGGAAGAATATATAAAAGAGCTATATGACACAAATAGCAAACCAGAAACTCTGGAACTTGAATCACACAACAGTGTAAGTGATGAAGAGAAAGGACCGACCATCATAATGGAAGAAGTAAAGTCTGCTATTGCTGCAATGAAAAATGGCAAAGCAGTAGGTACAGATACAATACCGGGAGAAATACTAAAATGCTTGAACCACAATGGAATAAGAGAAATATTGAGGTTATGTAATAAAATATATGACAGTGGTGAATGGCCTGAGGACTTTTTGACAACAGTAATGATTCCATTGCCGAAAAAACAAGGAACCAAGAAATGCAGCGAGCACAGGACAATCAGCCTCATTTCACATGCAGCCAAAGTGATGTTAAGAATAATTAATAAAAGACTTGAAAAAGTAATAGAGGAGAATATCGGCGAGGACCAGTTTGGCTTTAGACGGAATACGGGCACCAGAGATGCAATAGGGCTCCTACGAATCTTAGGAGAAAGGTTTATTGAAAAAGGAAGAGACCTATATATGTGCTTCATCGATTTAGAAAAGGCATTTGACAATGTGGTTTGGGACAAGCTGGCGACTATTATGAGGGAAAAGAGAGTGGACTGGAAAACCAGAAGACTTATAAACTCATTGTACCTTAATCAAAAAGTTTCAGTTAAAGTGAGAGGAGAAAGTACAAACTGGATCAGACTAGGGAAAGGAGTAAGACAAGGATGCTGTTTATCACCTACTCTTTTCAACCTGTACTTGGAAAATATGATTGACCAACGCTCATTAGATGACAAAGGAGTAGAAATTGGAGGAAGAAGAGTAGGGTGCTTGAGATTTGCTGATGATATGGTCCTTCTAGCCACAGGGGAAAAAGAATTACAGGATTTGGTGGACACCATTGCAACTAACGGAAAAAATATGGAATGAAAATTAACACAAATAAAACAAAAGTATTGGCAATAGGAGGAAATAAGGAACTAAAAATTGTGCTGAATGGAGAAAAACTAGAACAGGTGCAAAATTTTAAGTATCTTGGAAGCAGGATAGACACCGACTGGAAGTGCACCACAGAAATTAAAACAAGGATAGCAATGGCAAAAGAGGCGTTTTATAAGAAAAGGAGAATCTTCTGCAGCGGTATGGACAGAGAACTCAGAAAGAGACTCATAAAATGTCTTGTATGGAGTGTTCTTCTATATAGCGCTGAAACATGGACTATGAGGAAAAAAGACAGAGAAAGGCTGGAGGCTTTTGAGATCTGGACATGGCGGAAGATGGAAGGAATAAGTTGGATGGACAGAGTAAAAAATGAAGAGGTGCTGAGAAGAGTGGGAGAGAAAAGGCAGTTACTAGATGTAATAAAGAAAAGAAAAAGAAATTGGATTGGGCATATATTAAGAAAGAATGACGGACTGATAAAAACAGTTTTAGAAGTTTATGTAGAAGGGAAAAGGAAGCGAGGAAGGAAGAGATTCCAGATACTGGATGACATGATGGACGGTACAACATACAGCAGCCTTAAGAAGGAAGCAATGGATCGCAGAAAATGGAGAGGCAAAGGACCTGCTAATATAGCAGATAACTGATGATGATGAGAGACTAGTAGAGTATCCGGCATTGCCTGGGTACATGCTTATTCCAGTCTTCCATTAGTCCACCTACTCTTTCCACTCCCCGCCTGTCCATCTATTCCAGCCCCTCTTCGTACAGCTCATCCCCCACTCATTGTCCATCTCCTCCAGCTCCTCACTCTGTCCATCTCCTCCTATTCCTCTCTCTGTTAATCTGCTGCTCCTTCTCTCTCTATTGGCTCCTCCCCCTCCCTCTGTCCATCTACTCCTTCTCCATCTCTGTCTGACAATCTCCACCTCCCTCTCCTCTCTTCACGTTGTAGCTCTCACCACAATAATTCGATGTTGGTTCTTACCCCCACAGTACTTCTTTCCAGTTTGTAACTAGTGTCTGTAATAAATTTGGTTGAAATCGTTCCACGGGTTTAGAATGAGTTTTTATCTGTGCTTTGTCCATCTAAGCACACATCAAGTACATTTCTCATATATTTAACATATCCACACGTATTGAAACACATATTTCACCTGTATCTCTAGCGAATTTCGCTTTGCAGTTTCATTTTCATACAATTCAATGTTTCTGACGTCGTTTCGCTTAAACTATGTGTCATACAGTTAGGCTATATAATTTTGCAGCTATATTCAGTGATACGTCATTCGGTGATATACACCAAGCGCCAAAGAAACTTGCACTTCTCTTATTGTAAACAAGTCCATTTCCTGTCCCAGGGTAACTGACGTGGCTGTGTGATACTTTACGTTCGAGCGAAGAAAATGTCCGTCCAATCGGGAGCTATCCACATAGTGTCGGTGAGGTCCTGTCTGACCCTGAATGCGCCCCTCCTGAACCCTTCGCTTCCACATTCGCATGACGGTCTCGAGATCCCGACCAACACAGGCAGCACTAACACGGGATGATCAACCGCACTGTCGATAGACCACGCGCCTAAGGCTGCCGAAATCCCACGCGCGCTGCCACGCCTGTTTGGCGGCGTTTAATACCCAACGCTGTATTTGTCACAGTCGGTCACAAGCTTACTATTGCAAGTTGTTCAGTTTTTAACGCCGTATGGCACTGAGATAATACACGTCTATACTCATATCGGGGTATTAACAACATTCGCGCACTACACTGAAGCGCCAAAGGAACTGGTGTAGGCATGTATATTCAAATACAGAGATATGTAAACAGGCAGAATACGGCGCTGCGGTCGGCAACACTATTATAAGACAACAAGTATCTGGCGCAGTTGTTAGATTGGTTACCAATGGCAGGTTATCAAGATTGAAGTGATTATGAAACTGGTGTTATAGTCTGCGCACGGGCGATGGGACGCAGCATCTCCGAGGTAGCGATGAATTGGGGATTTTCCCGTACGACCATTCCATGAGTGTACCGTGAATATCAGAATCAGGTAGAACATCAAATCTCCGACATGGCTGCGACCGGAAAAGATCCTGCGAGTACGGGACCAACGACGATTGTAGAGAATCGTTCAACGTGACGGAAGTGCAACCTTTCCACAAATTGCTGCAGATTTCATTTCTGGGCTATCAACAAGTGTTAGCGTGCGAACCATTCAACGAAACATAATCGATATTGGCTTTTGGAGCTGAAGACCCTCTCGTGTGCCCTTGATGACCGCACGACGCAAAGCTTTACACCTCTCCTGGGCCCGTCAAGACCCACACTGGACCGCTGATGACTGGAAATACGTTGCGTGGTCGAACGATACTTGTTTGAGATTGTATTGAGCGGCTGGATGTGTACGTGTAAGGATGAAGCCTCATGAATCCATGCACCCTGCATATCAGCAGGGGACTGTTCGAGCTGGTGGAGGCTCTGTAACGGTGTGGAGCGTGTTGAGTTGGAGTGATGTGGAACCCCTGATACATCTAGATACGACTCTGACAGGTGACTCGTATGTAAGCATCCTGTCTGATCACCTGCATCGCCGGCCGGTGTGGCCGAGAGGCTCTAGGCGCTTCAGTCTGGAACCGCATAACCGCTACGGTCGCAGGTTCGAATCCTGCCTCGGGCATGGGTGTGTGTGATGTCCTTAGGTTAGTTACATTTAAGTAGTTCTAAGTTCTAGGGGACTGATGACATCAGATGTCAAGTCCCATAGTGCTCAGAGACATTTGAACAATCACCTGCATCCATTCATGTCTGTTGTGCATTCCGACGGAATTGGGCAATTCCAGCAGGACAATACGACAGCTCACACTTCCAGAAGTGTTACAGCGTGGCTCCAGCAACACTTGTCTGAGTTTAAGGGGAATTTGTATGTCCTATCCCACCAATGTTGAATTATCGAAATTTGTGAGCCATTATCTCAGAAAATTTTTAAGACACCAACTTACAATTTTCCTTAATGTACTTTTCTAGATACACTGAACTAGAATTATTACTAAAATTTAATTGTGGGGCATATAACCTTTTTTTTCAAACACTCAGTTTTTTGACAGAATTTTGTAAATAAATAAACATAAAACCAAAACAACTCAGGATATTTTAATTATTTTCGTTTCATATGTGTTGAATCTCACACTTGGCATGCTGTGAAAATTTCAATGTCTCTACCATCAGTACTATTTTAGAAAACCGGTGGTCATTTATTGCAAAAAACGTAGTTCAGAGATATCGAGGTTTAAAACATTCTTAATTACAAATTGTTATACGGACTTACATTTCTGCGTCTTTTATGCACTAGAATTGCCTTGGCCCACAGCCTGTGTCTTCTTCAGTGTCGCAACAGCACAGTGCTTGCCGCCTCCCTTTCTTTCTTGCTTCTTTTGTCACCTGCTGAGCAGCTATTTCTGCCCCACGTACACGAAGCTCATCCAGTTCCCGCAGTCCTTTAGCTGTGTTCTGTCCAAATCTTACCCCTAATTTCTCCAGAACCGTAAGTCTTTCATAGTTCCCACAATTAAAAGTTATTACAGCATCAGACACTGCTAACGTTAGAGTCATAAGGCCAACAAATACATTTTTAGGCACATAGCACCACACAACATTATTGAAGGACTCATTCACATTCTGGATCTTCCCATGTAAACACTTCTTTAGTAGCTCAGAACTTGCCAAATCTCTGTAAATACGTTTAATTGCCTCCATTACTGCCAGAGGAAGAGAATTTTTATGAGTAAATTCATGCAGGGTGACAGAAAATTCAGCTTCTCTATATTTACACCAAGTGTTTGGTGCACGTGGACAGAAAGCATGTCACGGCTTTTCATTGGTTGATATTCGATGAAAGATGGTGCTCCACACAGCTCTTTTCATCGTCTCTGAATTGTCGCAGTTATCTCTAATGTTATTTTATTTACATATAAAAAACAATAGAAATTAGCTTACTACAAAAATAGCCAACAATCACATTACTTTCAAAGAAAACTAGTATTAGAAACAAAGGACTGATTTGTGTATTCGTAATACCAACTTCTGAGATGTAGCAGCAGCAACAAAACAATCAGTTCACAGCCTTCTAGACTGTGTAGTTCCCAATAAATGACTGCTCAACTGTGGCAGTATATGCGTAGCTGCGAAATTTGACAGTCACCTGTCAACATTCAAAATATTACTTGAAGGTCTTACAGTTGTCTGATTATAATGTATTATATACCAAAATGTTCAGGAAAGTTCAAATACAGTATGGAGTAGAAAACAGAAAATGTCCAATTTCAGCGAATTTCACGTACAATGTCGCCTCAAAGGCTTCTGCAGGCCACCAAACTCCACAGACATGAGCATTATTGATCATATCTGGGATGCTTTGCTATGTGCTGTTCAGAAGAGATCTCCTCCCGCTCGTACTCTTACGAGTTTATGGGCAGCCGTGCAGGATTCATGGTGTCAATTCCCCCTGCACTACTTGAGACATTAGTCGAGTCCAACCACATCATGTTGCGGCACTTCTGCATGCTCGTGGGGGCCCTACACGATATTATGCAGGTGTACCACTTTCTTTGGCTCTTAAGTGCATGCGGCTACCGTCTGTAAAATGTGTTGTGAATGCACTCAGTAGTAAAGAAGTGATAAGCTAAAACGTCATGCATGATGTGGCAGTTTTTCACGGAGATCAGTGCTTATATCATATCTCCAGAACTTTGCGTCGTACAACGGTATATTTTTGCGGAACCGTCTGTGGTATACGTTAATACTGTCTGCAAAATGTGTCGGGAGTACAGTCAGTAGTAAAGAAGTAATAAATTAAAACGGCGTGCGTGATGCGGCAGTTTTACTGGGCGAACAGCGAAAAATCTAGTAATTAATCATTTTATGTGGGTTGTCAGAGAGAAAAAGTTTCATAAGTTTACAAAAAAGTATATATTTGTCTTTACATTTTCGAAGAAAAGAATTTTATTTATATTAATGTACTTATATTTACCTTTCTAATTCATAAAATAAGGATACATTCTTGATATGGGTTTTTCAGCCACCCCATTGTCATGGCCCTATTGTCAGTTTCGAAATAACACAGTAACTGACAGGAATCGTAAGCATGAGTGTAGTAATGATGTTAAGGATGAAGTATAAAGACAAGTGTCCCCGTTTTTTCTCTTTGAAATCTGATCAGCCTTCCCATGGGTTTGCCTCAGCGCTGGTTTTGGATAGGCTATTTTGCAATGCACTGTATACTTTAACCACGTCGGCACTATGACTATTTTGAAACTTAACTTTTTCGAAAATGCTTCCACCAGTGGGCCGAAAGCTAATCATCATGCCCTATTGGATGTCTAATCAATCGTTCTGTTTCCACATTACGACAACGACTGTACTATTTTTCCCGTCCACCCGACAGGTCTTATATACCCCCCCCCCCCCCCCCCCCCACTACTAGTCTGTGAGTGGTTATTTCACGTTGATGTCGAACATAGACAGTGATCACATTAATGTTCTTCCAGAACCAACTCCCAATCCCTACACCAATCATTAGTCCTTTCTAGCTATTTGTGCATTAACCTTTAGCCAGTTGTTGTTGCAACCATTCTACACACAACAGCATCGTTCGCAAACAGGCTACACCTACATCTAAACACATATCCCGCAAGCCACTGTACAGTGCATGGCAAAGAATACATCGTAACACTATTATCGATTTTCTTTCCTATTGAAGAATAAACTGTTTGAGTAATAAAATGATTGTCTATATGCCCCTGGATGTCCCATAATCTCTCTCATCTTTGTCTAGATGCCCCTGTATATCCCTTAATCTCTCTCATCTTATTCCTATAATCGCTATGCAACGTATGCTATGATGGTTGCATAATGGTCTCACAGTCTTCACTGAATAGTTAGTTAATTAGTTAGTTAGTTCGTTGGTTACAGATTCTGTAGATCGTTTTAACGATTCTTTTTTATCGAAATGGTGTGGAACGACTCATTTACAGGATATGTGTACATGATTACTGTTACCATTACGTAATACATTTTTTGAGTCATACTCTTGCTAATATACTTTTAAAAACTTACTTTATTTTTAATTTTTACAAGATACCAGTTTTTAAATAGAAATTCTTCCATGGAATAGAAGGAGTGCTCCCAGAAAAATGGTTTTAGGTTAAATTTAAAATTTGCTTTGTTACCAGTCACACATTTTGTCTTATTGAGGAAATGATCAAAAATTTTTTGTTGCTGCATACTGAACTCCTTTCTGAGCGACTGAGAGCTTTAATAACGGCTAATAAAGGTAGTTTTTCCCTATATTGTTGCAAGTGTGGACCTCAATGCTCTTCTCAAACTATGTTGGATTATTTATGACGAATTTCATAAGCGGAGGTATGTACTGTGATGGTGCAATTGAAATGTCTAGTCCCTTGAAGAGGCACCTATGATACATCAATGAGTGAACATCAAATATTATCCTTACTGCCATCCACCTGTTTAGCTGAGTGGTAACATGTGTGCCTACCATGCAGCGGGCCAGTATTTGATTTCCAGAGGGGTTGGAAATTTTCTCTGCTCGTGGACTGCGCATTGTGTTGCCCTCATCACATTTCATCATCACCGACACGCAAGTCACCCAATGTGGCGTCACCTACAAAAAGACTTGCAACCCAGTGGCCGAACTTCCCTGGATGGGGACTCCCGGCCAACAATCCCACACGATCATTTCATTTCATTTTTTTCTTACTGCTAACTTTTGTACAATCAGTACATCCTTTCTAACTGGTGAGTTAGGCCAGAAAATTATTCTGTAATACATTAATGTGTGGAAATATCCCAGGATGCTAACTTGCATGTTTCCAAGATCTGTATTTATTACCCGAACATCATCATTTGAGAAGGTCAGTAATGTGCTTCTTCCAGTTCAAGTTTTCATCAATATGTACACACAAAAATTTGGAGATACTACCCTATTTACTGACTCCTGCACATACGCACAATTAGTTGTTGTTATTGCTATTTGTTGTACAGAACTGAATGTAGTGTGATTTCCAAAAATGAAGAAGGTATCTATTTTCTAAGAACCACTTAACAATTCTTTGAAAACATCTTTAACTATCTCTTTTGTTGCTTTCTCCTCTAGTGAGATTTGTTATTACACTAGTACTATCTGCAAAAACTACCAATTCTGTTTGTTGAATGTTAAATAGAAGGTCATTCACATATATAAGGAATAGGAGTAGACCTAAAATTGAATACTATCTAACTCCCATTATAATTTCTCCCCAGTCTCTAAAATTTTCTACCCATTCAACATGGTCTTAATCATTCACCTCAACATTTTGCATTCTGTTTGTTAAGTATGATTCAAAACAACTGTGTGTAAAGCCATCAGTTGCGTCAAAGTTGAGTTTTTTTACGAGAGTACATCATCTACACCATCGACCACCTTTTAAAGATTACAAAAAACATCAACTGACGATATTTTATTATTTAATGATTGTAATGTTTGTTGGGTGAATGAGAGAATATCATTCTCAGTTGAGTAATGCTTCTGGAATTCAAACTGTGATGTGCTAAGTACATTGTTTCTAGTTAAGTTGTCCTACATCTGACCTTTGTATCTGCACAGAGAGTGTACTAAGGTGTGCAAACTTAGCTTACCACTTAGCACGCAAATGGACAAAACAACTGCTGTCTTCTCAAGGCCAGGGTGTCAAACAGGGATTCTAAATAAATATGACCCTCGGGCTGTAAGGCAGCTAACATCAGGTGCGGATCGTAACAAAAATCATTAGAAATGCTGCTGTCAAGTACCTAGAATGCATGAATTAATAAAAGTGAAAGTCTGGGGTCTGTTCTAGAAAGACAAAACAGCTATTCCCTTTTTTAATCCCACATATAATTTATGAATTGTTGCTTTCAGGGGTCAAGTGACAAACAACAATTATGTTCAATTACTTTCGATAATCAATAACAAAATATTTAATTCTTGCACATATTGAAACGACGATTATTAAAATCGTTATCTCTACACATGAAAAATTTTTATCACAGGAAAGTATGAATATAAAAAATCCTCATCAGCTCATTTAAATCTATGTTGACGTAGCTGGTCAATGCGCCAAGTTGGTGGAGAATAAATTTACTTTTTGAACCAATGAAAGAACTGTCATGTACTCAATTGAGGGTAGGTTAGTATCCTAGCTTATGATATTAACGGTCAAAGCATATGCAAGTTCGAGTGAGCAATGTGCGATGTACTTTACCAAGCGGCATCTGCAACGGCGTTGTCTCTGTGCTGGATCTGCAATGTTAATTTCCTACTCTAGCCTTCACTGAATGCATTCAGTCGCAACTCTCCTGCATTCTGTAGAACATTAATCTTTCCCTTGTCGAAATAATGGCTATTGCACACTTGCTATGGGTTGGAACAACGTGCACAATTTCTTTGCCTGCAAAATTCCCGCTGGAATATTTAACTACAGCTTTGCTATCTGTCGCCACGATACATGAAGCTTATCGTCCTCACTTCGCAGAAAGCAAACTCTCAACGCCTTTGCTTATTTCCACACACTTGTGCGCTCCGCCGCGAGACGAAAGAGAGAGTCAGAGAGAGAGAGACAGAGAGACTTAATTTTAGGTCTCAAAATGCTGTTATATAATGGGAATCTCCCCATCCTGTCGCATCTGCATCATCAAGTATTGCTTCAGCCAATCACCGTCTTACTAGAAGTGAATAAACATTTTTATTTTTCTTTCTGGGTCATGGCCTTATTTACATTAAAAGGAATAATGTATAGTTCTGATCTTATGCCTTTCTGCACTGAAGCTCGCCCTTCTCTTACTAATGGGAGTTTGCACTATTATTAGCCAACTGCTTGGTTCGTCTCCAAAATGCGTTTCGCCTTAACCTGTTTGTTTCATGCCACTCTCCATATATTGGTAGAGATTGTTTTGTTAGTGTTTGGGTACGTGAGATTAACTGCAATTGCCTTTGGTTGATATAATGTAATTATTATTTTCTGAGGATCTCATAATTGCCTTTTGTTGTTTACTGTAAGTGCAGATATCTCGTATTATTCATTTATATACAAATTTTCCCGATATACTATGTTTAAAATAATTTGTATGCCTTGCTTGCACATTGGCAATGACCTGCTTTCTTTCGAGTAGGAGTATATAGTTTTGATTTACGGAAATATAAAATGAACTAAATAGGAATGAAGGTTTATCAACAGATACTTTGTATACCTTCTAATGTAGTAAACACCCTCGACTCCATCATTCTTCTGCAAGTTAGCCAATGAGTGTCCCATTTCCATTAGCATTTACTAAAAATACGAATACCCTCTATTCTCCATTCATATCTGGATTCTCTTCCTTATTCTTTGTATAGACGTATACGCAACAAATAACAAAGATTGTTGTACAAGTATTTTTGTGTTATTCATTACCTTAGCAGGTGTGGATTGGTGTCTTTAGCATCCAACTGCGACTGTGATTACGCTGCTTAGCCAGAGAATTTACAAAGTTTTTTCAGGAGTATTTATTCCTCTTCTTACAAATGTGTACCCAGAAGAAACGTTTTGTCAGTACAGTTCTAGCTGTCAAAGCACCCCTTACAGACAGTAAAACCCATGGATTGTGGGGAGGCTGAGTGTATTACAATATCAGTTAGGACATCGTAGATGAGTGTGCTGAGTTTAACTATCTTAAACGCTACTTTATGCTTACTAATTCTTACAAAAATCTGGCACCACAACCACCTAACAAACGTGACACATTTTTTAAACTTTCTCGTGTGTTGGTAACACAAAATACTGACTGAATGCAGCTATCAAACCTTCTTATGTACTCTAAATATTCGAGATCTACTGTATGTAACAGAAGGAATTAATGTTCGAAAGACGGAATTAGCCAATTATAAATTCCTAGCACAGTTATGCTACTGCGTATGAATGTGCGTGTGTGTGTGTGTGTGTGTATGTGTGTGTGTGTGTGTTGGTCTGGGGTAGGGTACAGAGGTGGATCCACCCCTGTGAGATCTGGGTAGGGTCCAGAGCTGAATCCACCCATTTTAGGTCCATGGTAGGATAAGGAGGTGAATGCACCAGCTTAGGATCATGTTAGCTTCTAGAGGTGAATCCACCAGTGTTAGGTTCAGGATTGGTTCCAGGAGTGGATCGAACAGCGTTAGGCTTAAGGTACACTCTGGGGCACACTCATAAGATAGTGCATTGGGTTAGGTGTTTGCAGTTGGATAAGTTAGTTCCTCGAATATTATTTCCAAATTTTAAATACCAAACATCTTCTACATCTACCTACATTTACATTTATACTCCGCAAGCCACCCAACAGTGTGTGGCGGAGGGCACTTTACGTGCCACTGTCATTACCTCCCTTTCCTGTTCCAGTCGCGTATGGTTCGCGGGAAGAACGACTGTCTGAAAGCCTCTGTGCGCGCTCTAATCTCTCTAATTTTACATTCGTGATCTCCTCGGGAGGTATAAGTAGGGGGAAGCAATATATTCGATACCTCATCCAGAAACGCACCCTCTCGAAACCTGGCGAGCAATCTACAGCGCGATGCAGAGCGCCTCTCTTGCAGAGTCTGCCACTTGAGTTTATTAAACATCTCCGTAACGCTATCACGGTTACCAAATAACCCTGTGACGAAACGCGCCGCTCTTCTTTGGATCTTCTCTATCTCCTCTGTCAAACCGATCTGGTACGGATCCCACACTGATGAGCAATACTCAAGTATAGGTCGAACGAGTGTTTTGTAAGCCACCTCCTTTGTTGATGGACTACATTTTCTAAGCACTCTCCCAATGAATCTCAACCTGGTACCCGCCTTACCAACAAGTAATTTTATATGATCATTCCACTTCAAATCGTTCCGCACGCATACTCCCAGATATTTTACAGAAGTAACTGCTACCAGTGTTTGTTCCGCTATCATATAATCATACAATAAAGGATCCTTCTTTCTATGTATTCGCAATACATTACATTTGTCTATGTTAAGGGACAGTTGCCACTATCCGCTGCAGATCTTCCTGCATTTCGCTACAATTTTCTAATGCTGCAACTTCTCTGTATACTACAGCATCATCCGCGAAAAGCCGCATGGAACTTCCGACACTATCTACTAGGTCATGTATATATATTGTGAAAAGCAATGGTCCCATAACAGTCCCCTGTGGCACGCCAGAGGTTACTTTAACGTCTGTAGACGTCTCTCCATTGATAACAACATGCTGTGTTCTGTTTGCTAAAAACTCTTCAATCCAGCCACACAGCTGGTCTGATATTCCGTAGGCTCTTACTTTGTTTATCAGGCGACAGTGCGGAACTGTATCGAACGCCTTCCGGAAGTCAAGAAAAATAGCATCTACCTGGGAGCCTGTATCTAATATTTTCTGGGTCTCATGAACAAATAAAGCGAGTTGGGTCTCACACGATCGCTGTTTCCGGAATCCATGTTGATTCCTACATAGTAGATTCTGGGTTTCCAAAAACGACATGATAATCGAGCAAAAAACATGTTCTAAAATTCTACAACAGATCGCCGTCAGAGATATAGGTCTATAGTTTTGCGCATCTGCTCGACGACCCTTCTTGAAGACTGGGACTACCTGTGCTCTTTTCCAATCATTTGGAACCCTCCGTTCCTCTAGAGACTTGCGGTACACGGCTGTTAGAAGGGGGGCAAGTTCTTTCGCGTACTCTGTGTAGAATCGAATTGGTATCCCGTCAGGTCCAGTGGACTTTCCTCTATTGAGTGATTCCAGTTGCTTTTCTATTCCTTGGACACTTATTTCGATGTCAGCCATTTTTTCGTTTGTGCGAGGATTTAGAGAAGGAGCTGCAGTGCGGTCTTCCTCTGTGAAACAGCTTTGGAAAAAGGTGTTTAGTATTTCAGCTTTACGCGTGTCATCCTCTGTTTAAATGCCATCATCATCCCGGAGTGTCTGGATATGCTGTTTCGAGCCACTTACTGATTTAACGTAAGACCAGAACTTCCTAGGATTTTCTGTCAAGTCGGTACATAGAATTTTACTTTCGAATTCACTGAACGCTTCTCGCATAGCCCTCCTTACGCTAACTTTGACATCGGTTATCTTCTGTTTGTCTGAGAGGTTTTGGCTGCGTTTAAACTTGGAGTGAAGCTCTCTTTGCTTTCGCAGTAGTTTCCTAACTTTGTTGTACCACGGTGGGTTTTTCCCGTCCCTCACAGTTTTACTCGGCACGTACCTGTCTAAAACGCATTTTACGATCGATTGCCTTGAACTTTTTCCATAAACACTCAACATTGTCAGTGTCGGAACAGAAGTTTTCGTTTTGATCTGTTAGGTAGTCTGAAATCTGCCTTCTATTACTCTTGCTAAACAGATAAACCTTCCTCCCTTTTTTTATATTCCTATTAACTTCCATATTCAGGGATGCTGCAACGGCCTTATGATCACTGATTCCCTGTTCTGTACATACAGAGTCGAAAAGTTCGGGTCTGTTTGTTATCAGTAGGTCCAAGATGTTATCTCCACGAGTCGGTTCTCTGTTTAATTGCTCGAGGTAATTTTCGGATAGTGCACTCAGTATAATGTCACTCGATGCTCTGTCCCTACCACCCGTCCTAAACATCTGAGTGTCCCAGTCTATATCTGGTAAATTGAAATCTCCACCTAAGACTATAACATGCTGAGAAAATTTATGTGAAATGTATTCCAAATTTTCTCTCAGTTGTTCTGCCACTAATGCTGCTGAGTCGGGAGGTCGGTAAAAGGAGCCAATTATTAACCTAGCTCGGTTGTTGAGTGTAACCTCCACCCATAATAATTCACAGGAACTATCCACTTCTACTTCACTACAGGATAAACTACTACTAACAGGGACGAACACTCCACCACCGGTTGCATGCAATCTATCCTTTCTAAACACCGTCTGTACCTTTGTAAAAATTTCGGCAGAATTTATCTCTGGCTTAAGCCATCTTTCTGTACCTGTAACGATTTCAGCTTCGGTGCTTTCTATCAGCGCTTGAAGTTCTGGTACTTTACCAACGCAGCTTCGACAGTTGACAATTACAATACCGATTGCTGCTTGGTCCCCGCATGTCCTGACTTTGCCCCGCACCCGTTGAGGCTGTTGCCCTTTCTGTACTTGCCCAAGGCCATCTAACCTAAAAAAAACCGCCCAGGCCACGCCACACAACCCCTGCTACCCGTGTAGCCGCTTGTTGCGTGTAGTGGACTCCTGACCTATCCAGCGGAACCCGAAACCCCACCACCCTATGGCGCAAGTCGAGGAATCTGCAGCCCACACGGTCGCAGAACCGTCTCAGCCTCTGATTCAGACCCTCCACTCGGCTCTATACCAAAGGTCCGCAGTCAGTCCTGTCGACGATGCTGCAAATGGTGAGCTCTGCTTTCATCCCGCTAGCGAGACTGGCAGTCTTCACCAAATCAGATAGCCGACGGAAGCCAGAGAGGATTTCCTACGATCCATAGCGACACACATCATTGGTGCCGACATGAGCGACCACCTGCAGACCCTGTACCCTTCATGGCATCCGGAAGGACCCTTTCCACATCTGGAATGACTCCCCCCGGTATGCACACGGAGTGCACATTGGTTTTCTTCCCCTCTCTTGCTGCCATTTCCCTAAGGGGCCCCATTACGCGCCTGACGTTCGAGCTCCCAACTACCAGTAAGCCCACCCTCTGCGACCGCCCGGATCTTGCAGACTGAGGGGCAACCTCTGGAACAGGACAAGCAGCCATGTCAGGCCGAAGATCAGTATCAGCCTGAGACAGAGCCTGAAACCGGTTCGTCAGACAAACTGGAGAGGCCTTCCGTTCAGCCCTCCGGAATGTCTTTCGCCCCCTGCCACACCTTGAGACGACCTCCCACTCTACCACAGGTGGGGGATCAGCCTCAATGCGGGCAGTATCCCGGGCAACCACAGTCGTTGTCCGATCGGGGGATGCGTGGGACGAGCTGGCCGTCCCCGACAAACCCCCATCCGGACCCCCACAGTGATGGCCATTGCCAACAACCTCAAGCTGTGTGACCGAAGGCAACACTGCCTGAAGCTGGGAGCGAAGGGATGCCAACTCAGCCTGCATCCGAACACAGCAGTTGCAGTCCCTATCCATGCTAAAAACTGTTTTGCAAAGAACGTCTGAACTAATCTACAGAGAGCGCAAACAAATCGACAAAATTTAAACGGTTATTAAAGTACAAGATTGCCTAATAAATGCAGTAATGCTGCTACTTGCGCACTGCTGACACTGCTCGGCGGCGGAAGGAGACTACGCGAATTTACACTATTCAGGTACTAAAACGCGATGCTACAACTCTCAAATACTATAATACGCCCGAAATTTATGAATTAAACAATGCAAGTACCAAAAACACGCAAAGAAATTAAGAATTAAACTATGTAACAAATGAGTGAGCTAGGAGTATACGACTTGCTGCTGCAGCTGCTTATCCAACGGCGGCAGGGAGCACACTGACTGTGACCAACCGACACTGGCCGTTCAAAACAAAAACAGAAGACAAACGATTACGCGAATTTACGCTATTCAGGTACTAAAACGCGATGCTACAACTCTCAAATACTATAATACGCCCGAAATTTATGAATTAAACAATGCAAGTACCAAAAACACGCAAAGAAATTAAGAATTAAACTATGTAACAAATGAGTGAGCTAGGAGTATACGACTTGCTGCTGCAGCTGCTTATCCAACGGCGGCAGGGAGCTATAAGAGTTTTTGATAGCTGCAGTCAGTCAGTATTCTGTTTTATCAACATAAAAGAAAGTATGAAATGTGAGTTGCCTTTGTTAGGTGGTTCTGGTGTGAGATTTTTCTAAGAATTAGTAGGCAGGAAGCAGTATTGACGATAACTAAACTAAGTACACTCAGCTACGATGATCTATTACTGCAGTGCACTAAGCCTCCCCACAATCCACGGGTATTACTGTCTACAATGTGTGGCTTTAACAGCTTACATTGCACTGACAGAACATTTCTTCTGGGTACATCTCTGGAAGAAGAAGATTAAAAACTTTTGCAAATATTTCATAGATTCTGTGGCTGAGTGGGGTAATGTCAACCACAGTTGAATGCTAAAGAAACCGAGCCACACCTGTTAGGGCAACGAATAAGAATACAAGAATTTTAATTAATACAAGAATTTTAATTAATTACTACAATCCGTTTGTGCACATAATATGAAAAAATCCACATACAAATGGAGAATAGAGGATACCAGCATTTTTTGTAAATATTAGTGGAATGTGCTCAATCGTTGCTGAACTTGTAGAAAAATGATGGATTCGAAGGTGTTTACAACATCAGGGGGATGTATGAAAGGTCTGTTTAAAAACCTCCATTCCTATTTAAATCTGCTTAAGAAAAGGTTGGTAATTTTATGTCAACATGTGGTGTACTGGCTGTTGCGTGTCTTGTTATTCCTCAGGTCTTCAGAAAAAGTACCATAAATTGGTACTTTTCCCTCAAATACTGTTAGCCCACAGGTCTTCAGAAAACGAGGGGATGTGTCAGATATATGTAAGCCGGCCGCTATTAACGAAATTACTCCTTTAAGCACAGTTAACGTCAAAAATTGGAACGAGAACTGGGGTATTATACAACTCGGGTATTACAAAAAACGGTTGTCATGAAGGAAAACTGTAAACTCCTACTCGAAAAAAAGCAGGTCGTTGCCAATGTGCAAGCAAGGCATAAAAATTATTTTAAATATAGTATATCGGAAAAATCTGTATAATAAACGGATAATACAAGATATCTGCAATTATTGTAAATACTAATGGAGAGTGATCACGCGTTGTTGTACTTGGCGACAATGATGGGTTGAGGACGTTGACTACATTAGAGGGTATGCGAAAAAAAATCTGTTCATAGAGCTCCATTCCCAGTTGAATTTGGTTAAAAACTGCGGAAAATAAAAAGGAAAATTAAAATCACCCGATGTTCTTCGTTACTGGCAGATATAGTGTATGCAGTCTCTTTATTAGATTTCTTACATTTTCTAATTGAGGCTGCTAGAGTCGTATAAGTTCAGTACACACCATTCAATAAATGTAACACTCTGGTTTGGGGATCTTAAATGGTAATCCTTGGAAAAAAAAAACACAATGTATTTCTGGTGAAACAGTATTGGGTGAATTTAGGGAAGCTGTATTTAGTGAAGACTCTGAGACCATTATGCAACAGCCATGACACCATTATGCAACAGCCATCGTGTATGTGGCGTAGCCATTAAAGAAGTAATACACTCGTGGAAATGGAAAAAAGAACACATTGACACCGGTGTGTCAGACCCACCATACTTGCTCCGGACACTGCGAGAGGGCTGTACAAGCAATGATCACACGCACGGCACAGCGGACACACCAGGAACCGCGGTGTTGGCCGTCGAATGGCGCTAGCTGCGCAGCATTTGTGCACCGCCGCCGTCAGTGTCAGCCAGTTTGCCGTGGCATACGGAGCTCCATCGCAGTCTTTAACACTGGTAGCATGCCGCGACAGCGTGGACGTGAACCGTATGTGCAGTTGACGGACTTTGAGCGAGGGCGTATAGTGGGCATGCGGGAGGCCGGGTGGACGTACCGCCGAATTGCTCAACACGTGGGGCGTGAGGTCTCCACAGTACATCGATGTTGTCGCCAGTGGTCGGCGGAAGGTGCACGTGCCCGTCGACCTGGGACCGGACCGCAGCGACGCACGGATGCACGCCAAGACCGTAGGATCCTACGCAGTGCCATAGGGGACCGCACTGCCACTTCCCAGCAAATTAGGGACACTGTTGCTCCTGGGGTATCGGCGAGGACCATTCGCAACCGTCTCCATGAAGCTGGGCTACGGTCCCGCACACCGTTAGGCCGTCTTCCGCTCACGCCCCAACATCGTGCAGCCCGCCTCCAGTGGTGTCGCGACAGGCGTGAATGGAGGGACGAATGGAGACGTGTCGTCTTCAGCGATGAGAGTCGCTTCTGCCTTGGTGCCAATGATGGTCGTATGCGTGTTTAGCGCAGGTGAGCGCCACAATCAGGACTGCATAGGACTGAGGCACACAGGGCCAACACCCGGCATCATGGTGTGGGGAGCGATCTCCTACACTGGCCGTACACCACTGGTGATCGTCGAGGGGACACTGAATAGTGCACGGTACATCCAAACCGTCATCGAACGCATCGTTCTACCATTCCTAGACCGGCAAGGGAACTTGCTGTTCCAACAGGACAATGCACGTCCGCATGTATCCCGTGCCACCCAACGTGCTCTAGAAGGTGTAAGTCAACTACCCTGGCCAGCAAGATCTCCGGATCTGTCCCCCATTGAGCATGTTTGGGACTGGATAAAGCGTCGTCTCACGCGGTCTGCACGTCCAGCACGAACGCTGGTCCAACTGAGGCGCCAGGTGGAAATGGCATGGCAAGCCGTTCCACAGGACTACATCCAGCATCTCTACGATCGTCTCCATGGGAGAATAGCAGCCTGCATTGCTGCGAAAGGTGGATATACACTGTACTAGTGCCGACATTGTGCATGCTCTGTTGCCTGTGTCTATGTGCCTGTGGTTCTGTCAGTGTGATCATGTGATGTATCTGACCCCAGGAATGTGTCAATAAAGTTTCCCCTTCCTGGGACAATGAATTCACGGTGTTCTTATTTCAATTTCCAGGAGTGTATATGAGAGATTAGGGAAGTTCAGAGAAATATAGATAATCATTCAGTGAGTGGAATGGAATAGGAAAGAAAACCGATAATACTGTTATGATACACCCTCTGTCAAGCACTGTACTGTGGCTTCCGTAGTATATGTTTAGATGTAGATTAGGCTGTTTCTGGACAATGCTGTTTCCTACAGGAAGGTTGCAACAAAGAACTGCAGAGGATCAATAATTAGTGCAGGGAATGGCAGTTGAACTTGAACGTAAATAAATGTAGCTCCTGCACATAAATTGACCAAAAAAAAATCATTTGCTGTACATTCACAGTATTGGCAATATGCCTCTGGAAACAGCAATTATCATATAATGCCTAATAGTAACTGTCTGGTCTGACATAACGTGAAATGACCACATAAAATAACTTGTAGGAAAAGCAGATGCCATGCTAAAGTTCACTGGGAAAATCTTAAGGAAATGTAGTCCATCCACGAAAGAAGTGGCCCACAAAACACTTGGTCAGCTGATGCTTGTGTATCGCTCGTCAGTCTCCGACCCTACATCTGCATCTACATGACTACCCTGCAATTCACACTAAAGTGCCTAACAGAGGGCTCGCGAACCACTTTCAAATTATTCCCCTACTTTTCGATTGTCAAACAGTGTGTAAAAAACGAACACTTAAATCTTTTATGTGAGCCATGTTTCTGTTATTTTCTTACGATGATTATTTCTCCCTATTTATTTGATTGTCTATAAAATATTTTCGAATTCAGAAGAGAAACTTGATGATTAAAGTATCGCAAAATGATCTCAGCACAACGAAAAACGCCTTTGTTTTAATGATCGCACCCCAACTTACATATCATATCCATGTTACACTCCCCCCTATTCTGCAATAACACAAAAGAAGCTGCCCTTCTTTGAACTTTTTCGATGTCCTCTGTCAATCCTATATGGTAACATTACGACGTGACATAAACATCTCACGCTCTTACGTTACAGACGAGTTTTTGCAAACATTTTAGAACATTGTGACAATGACAAGTATTGATGTGGTAAACGATTACCTGTTGTTAGGCATGAAAATAGCACTAAGGTAGATATATTAGAGTTTTAGACACTACACCATTCGTGTATATGGATGTTAACATTATGATAATCGACATAAACATTGCACCCTCTTCCATTGCAAACGTATTTTTGCAGAAATTTTATATTGTGAAAGAATATTATGGCATTTGAGAAGCGTCATAGAGGTGGAAATTTAAAGCTCCGTTGTGTCTTAAACCAAGTGTTGTGCACAGAACGAATAATTATCGTTTTTACCAATGCAGACCTTTGTTGGCGACAATAAGAAACCTGTGGTACAAAGATCGAACAATACGCATTTTCAGTAGTGCAGCCATCTGTTGGTAACAGAAAGAAACTTGTGGTTCAAAGATTGAACTATGTGCGTTTTCAGCAATGCGGCCATCTGTTGGTGACAGTGAGTATTTGGAACATAAAACAGCAGTTGATTTTATTTCATTATTTACAGGATTTGGAGAATAGTATTTAAAGTAAAACTTGCTTTCAACAAATATGTACTACTAATTCATTAATTACAAATTATAAAAGATGTTGATTTTTAATTGTTTACAGAGATTATGTTACATACTCGTTCCAATATTCCATAGAATTAAGCGATGTTGGATCAAACCCACATCCAGCCATCCTGATTTAGGATTTCCATGATTTCCCTACATCGCTTCAGGCAAATACTGAAATGGTTCCTTCGAAAGCACATGGTCGATTTCCTTCCCCATCATGCCCTAATTCAAGTTTGTGCTCCATCTCTAATGACATTTTCGTCAATGGGACGTTAAACACTAATCTCTGTCTCTCTTATCTCTATTCCATAGTGAATACTATATACCTTCGAATGATATTTACCAATATGAGTGGTGAGCCAGTCCATAAACAGTTTATGGGAGTCAGTAACACGTAAGTAATTCATCATTTTTCATGTACTCAGGTACTTTGACATATAGAAACGAACTCCTCTGCAGGCCTTGAAGGCCCAAGGGATGTCTATGCCCACAGGGTCATCCTCTGCCTTGTGGTGCTGTATGGAAGGGCATGTGGTCATCACACTGCTCTCCCTGCCGTTTTGCAGGCTTTCCATACCGTGAAGCCGCTACTAATCGGTCGAGTAACTCCTCAAATGGCATCAAGTGGCTGAGTGCAATGCGTATCAGTTATCCTACCCAGAAAAAAATCCTTGCAGTACCAGGATTCAAACCCGGGTCCTCTGCCCAGCAGCCATCTATGCTCAGCACTCAGCTAAGGGGGCAGACTACTGTGACGTAAACATTGGATCAATATTTACAATACTTTTGAGCAAAGACAAGAAGGGGCTATGCTGCAATAATAATACTGGGCTATGACTGGAGGAGGGAGACTAGAGAGAGATGCATGTGACCTTTTTCTTTTAGATAAATAATTCTGATCGTTCAGAAACTTTTGAGCCCTGCCCAGGGCTCTGCTTTTCATTCTGGCTAGAGGCGGCGGCTGGTCCATGATGACAGTACCTCATGGTGTACCCTTTAATATTATGTACAGACTTTGAGTGAGAGACTACTGGATTTTTATAATAAAGGAGATGACAGGGGCAACTTAATTCCCACTCGCTGAGAGAAAATTCCAGAGAGTGGTAGGATCTGGTGGCAACTGGCTGACGACATTGATGACGTCGATGCACGATTGGCTGAGAGCAAAGCGAGGAAGGGAAGGGGAAGAGAGGGTTTGGGAAGATAGGGGAGGAGTAGGGTGGTAGATGAGGGGACGTGGGTGACCTTTAATATAACTCGTGCAGTTGGTTAGCTGTAATCCGATACCAGGGACCTTGAGGATAACAAGCAAGTTTGTCTCAGCTACAATCCGACACTGGGATTGCTGGCATTGCCATTTCGCCCCAGAATCCACAGTGCTATCCTACTTTCGTCATGAATTGTGTTGTGTTAGACGACACATTTAACCTTACCTTTGCTGCTCGTTATCTGAGAACACTGATCTGCTTCAGTGAAGTTTCTATTGAATTAGATAGAAGTGGCAGGAAATTAGTAAACAGCAGGCGGTCAACATGAGACCACTGCAGTTGTGCCCCTGAGAGATGCTATCCTGAAGTTCCTGTCTAGCTAAATCCTTTCGTTGCTCTCTTATTGCCCTTTTCAAGGCGTAATTGAAAAAGGGAGGGGAGAGACCATATCCTTGTCTTATTCATTTCTCGATTTCGAAACTCCATAGTATTCCACCGAACTTTACTCGTAATCTCGTATTATTTGAAGCCTATTGGGTAAGTTAATGAATCTTGTGGTAGAGTCCTAGTTCGTTCGTGAGAGTAGATCTAGATATCGAATCATACGCCTTTTTCTAAACAAAGACGATTATATAGTTCTTAGCAGCCAAGTTCTCAAGATGTAAACTGAATTCGGGATTCGGTAGTTTTATATATCTCTGAAAAATTCAAAGTACAACTTGGATTATACAAGAGTCACTCCAAAAGAAATGCACGCTATTTTTGTAAAAATACAGTTTTCATTCTGCATGTGTGAAAGTGTTACAGTGTGTAAATACATCCTTCCCGCTTGTTTTCAAACTTAGTTGAACCTGTTCCCGTGAGTGGTTCCGTCACAGCATGTCTTCAAGATGGATGCAACACTTGACGTTCGTCAGCAGCAACGTGCTGACATAGAATTCCTGTGCTGGAAAACGAGACAGTGGGAAACATCCACAAGAGGTTGAAAAAGGTGTATGGAGATGCTGCTGTCGATCGCAGTACAGTTAGTCGTTGGGCAAGCAGGTTATGTGATGAAAGCGGGCACGGCAATATTAAGGATTGTCCCCGCAGCGGCAGGCCTCGTACTGCACACACTCCAGACAATGTGCAGAGAGTTAACGAATTGGTGACTGCTGACAGACGCATCACAGTGAACGAACTGTCACGTTACGTTGGGATAGGGGAAGGAAGTGTTTGCAGAATACTGAAAGCGTTGGCGTTAAAAAAGTTTGTGCCAGGTGGGTTCACAGGATGCTGACAGTGGCTCACAAAGAAACAAGAAAAACGGTATGCATAGAATTTTTGGAACGGTACGAGAATCGTGGAGATAAATTTCTTGGAAGAGTTGCGACAGGTGATGAAGACTATCATCTCTTTGGGAAACTGAAAGACTCTCTTCGTGGAACAAGGTTTGAAGATGATGACTCCCTTGTGCACGCTGCCAAACAGTGGCTCCAATAGGTTGGTCCAGAATTTTACCGTGTGGGTATACAGACGCTGGTTCCAAGATGGCGCAAGCAGTTGAGAGGGATGGAAATTATGTGGAGAAATTAAAATATTGTTCTTAAAGGATGTATCTCCACACTGTAAAACTTTCAATCATGTAGAATAAAAGATGGATTTAAAAAAAAATAGTGTGCATTTCTTTTGGAGTGACCCATGTATTCATTATTACGTATTTTTTTGGTTTTTTTCTGTTTGTGTGTTTTTTTAATGTGCTGTTGCTCATTCTCCAGCTTCACGTACGATCATGTAGTATGTACACTTAGCCCAATCTCTGTACTACCATGCACCTGCCACAAGCGACCAGACTCACTTGCCTCCTCTGACGTTTTCTGAGAAACTGAGGGAAGTTGTTCTGTATGAAAAGAACCAGTTAAACGGAAAATACATAAAAGACACCGTTTGTTAACATTTAGTTGCATACTTAAAAATGTAGCGTCGAAGGTGCAGACTGTTCAGAGATAAGTTCTCAGTAGAATATGAAAGCGTTGTAAACGACGGTTTTATACAGATGCCAGCCTGGAGAACCACAGCAGCTCGCCCTTCCTTCCGTCCGCATGCAGTAGGTCCTGTCCCTCGTAACTTCCTTCCCGGCTTGTCGTTGGTAGAACCTTGGCACCTGGCAGAACTGCACACAGATATCGCCAGGCAAAAGGAAACGGAGCGGGATTATGGCGGTCGATATCGCCCAGTACTCTAGGAACAGTTCTAGAGCGGCGGCCGCTATCACACATCTGCAGAATGCTAACCGAGTTAGAAACTCGCCTGTTTAACCTTTACCTGACCTCTACCGAACGAGCGCCAGCTGGAAAGAGTTTCTATTCATACGAAGCGAACAAAAGCGTATTGTCTTTCTTTCAAAACAATCCGAGCCGTAACTTACTGCTTTATTGCGTTTCTGATGAAAAACTGAACACAAAAAAGAAAAAAATTCACGTGAAGTGGAAAATCAAGAAAGTTAAATTAATGTTAGCATTCTTGTAATAAAGTGTAGCAGCTTATGCCCTTTCTTATTTGACTTCTTTGTCGGCTAATCAATTAACGGACTGAAACAAAATATAAGAAGAGGAATAAATGTACTGTGGAAATAATTACTACTGCCGAAGGCGGTAGTTTTCGTAGCCTTTCTGGACGATAGCAAGGAAGACAACTGTTGACTGGATACAATAACCTACTGTCTGTGGGATCTGAGTTAAATTTCAACAAAGATGAGGTGAAGTGTACTGAAAAAGAGAGTGGTACAGAGAATACCGACTTGTTAGATATAAATATTGAAAAAGACAAAGTAAGTTTAAATCCCAAACGACAAACACGACTTCTTGCACTTCGTTATAGGTTGCCCACCGCTTTTCTTCATATGCTGCAAGACGTTACACGGTTGGAAATCAGAAACATCGTTTATGGTACCAAATAATCAGAGCAATTCGATCATAACATTTGAACGCGTCTTCAACTAAGAAAAGCTAATTTATACATGTATATGTGTATCACCATCAGAGGCTTTTCATACAATATGTATACCGACAACGCATTATTGAGACATCCAGGAACACGAATGGAATCCTGAAAAAGTTTTCAGCAGAAGGATCGAAATATCGAGCAGTGAAGGAGCTGACGAGGACTATCACGCGCCTAACGACTCACCAGATTTTATCATCAGATGTGAGAGACTTAAAGAGTGTAGGGAGTATAATTAGTGCAGTTGACCGACCCAAGGGAGACATCAGGAGCGAATAGACGTAAGCGCTGGAAGGCTTCTTTAACTACTGACATATAATGCTATGTGCTGGAGGAAGATATACCTCAAAATATGTATCTGGAGCAACCTGTTGTATAGAAGTACAACGTAGTTTCAAAACAAATCTGCTGAAGAACAAAGTGGACGTACCTGTAATATGGAACCAAGCGCTGACGTAAAAATATAACTGGTTGATAAAATCCGAAACGAAGAAGTAACAGAAATAGCAGGCGAAAAAGATAGTTCGAAGAGAATTCTTTTGTAAGGTTTGCTGTAGTACAACATAACAATATGACGTAGTAGCAGTTGCAGATAGTCCTGTTTAACTCTTCGAGTACCCGTGTACCGAGTACCCGAAAATTTTATTATTATTTTTTTTACATACCACCGATGCTATTTCAACACAGAGACATCTAGAGGTTCACTGAGGTACTTCCACGAAAGGAATGCATCGTAGCAATCACTTATGTCTTCGAAACAGTAGTCAGCGCGGACGAGACTGTAGGAGACTGTGTCATGTGGTTTTCTTATAATGATCTTATTGAGGCGGTCACTGACAGTGAAAGAGAGTACATCTTAAGTTACTGCAATGTAAATTTGAATTACGGGTAACTTAGAAATGAAACTGCTGGAGCAGTATGTGCTTTTTGTACAAATTTATCAAATTTTAGATCTAATTTTGCTTGTTATTTAAGAGTGTAATTTCTTTTCAGCATAACGAGTTCATGGAAGTTTCGAGATATGGGATTGTGTCTAGGAAAAATGCGAAATTGCTTTCTAATATATCTCGTTAAATGAAAGGTGGTTGAAATCTGTATGAAACAATGGTTCCACAGTTAAAATACAACTTTAAAACAATTAATGGATCACTTTTTGCCAATTTCTACTTCTATTCGTTACTTATTATGACAATAATGATTCATTTTGTGGAAAATTTTAAAATTATATTCCAAGGTGAAACCATCTCCTTAAAACAAATGATTGTTTGTTTTTTGCCAATTTCTTCTTGTATTCATTGCTTACTATGATGATAAAGGTCAATTTTGTCACAAATTTTGTAGTTAAAATTTTTAATATGGTTGAGACTCCAAGGTCCAAACCCTGCACAGCAGTGTCTGGCGAGCTCTGTTTCGCGTTAAGATGTAAGCGCAGCTTTGCGCTTGTTACGTGTATCAGTTGCGTTGAAAGCCAAATGGGAGGATCCACAGTATTAACTGTATATTTTTGTCAAGCATTAGAGTGCAGAAGTTTATGTTAGAGAGTGCTACATGTTAAGAAATGAGAAAGTTTGTGACTTGAGACATTTACCGCTATCAATGATAATCATACCCAATTGCAATTGGTTAAATCTGTAACCTGACAAGGCTCCTTTCCGAGGTGGAATATATTAACTAAATTACACTTGCTTATCTACTGTGACCGTGAAGATAGCATGACGACGTTCCCAAAAGATAGGGCAGAATAATGGTGCAGGAATAGCCCGGTTGAGAACAAAAATTGTAGCGACATTCAACCCTGTCGAACCTATTATTGAGCGTGATGTCCGTCTGTGTGGCTCAACATCCGTACACACTGTAATTACGAAAGGTATTTCAAATCCGTCTTCGCAGCTACTAGAAAATAACTTATAACACCAAGGATATTTCGTTTTACTGTCTTTGGCAAAAATAAAAATAAGAAATAATCATCGCAAATAATCCACTCACCAACAGAATGTATGATCAGCTTGAATAAATATCAATGTCTCCCCAAAAGTGAGTCTTTAAATTTAGACCCTCGCTGATTTCTGAATCTCCAGATACAATACTGTGATCAAGATAATATACCTTGAGAAGGCCTCAACGTACCAACGTCCTTGTCATTATTGTAATGCAGAGGTAATGACTATGGAAAATAATCCACCGCGCACACCTGAGTCTCGTATGAATGATATGACACACAGAAGATAGCCCGAAAGAACTGGCTTCACCATGTAGCTAGATAAACTGGACAAAAAGTTAGCCATCTGGCAGAAGAAGTCACGATAACATTATGCAACACCATCTCTAGACCTGATAACGGCCTAAACTCGGCGAGGAAGAGAATTTACAGTTTTCTTCATGTATGAGATATACAGCTGAAGCTACTGATTGATTATTAGATCTCGCAGAGCTACCAAATTGCGGAGATATTAAATGATACGTTTCACCTGTTGTTCAAAATAGCCCGACACATTTTTATGCGATTAAGACCGGTTTATTTATCAGGGCAGTAGAAATTTTCGTCAAACCAGGGAAATGTGTGTAGCCCTCTAAACACGGCCATTGTCATCTTGGAAGGCGGGAGAGTCCGCAGAATACCTACCAAGATAATGTACAGAAAAGGACAAGACTTGCTCACCTAAAATGGAGAAATAAACATCCTAGTTCGTGTTCACGGTAACCTACAGTGACCACAAAACGTATTCGTCCAACCATTGCGCTTAATATATAACAAACACGATCATAAAAATATATCGAAGGAACGAACAATAACAATTTCCTTGAATCGGTTAATATCTACATTTAGAAATAAAACGCTATTTGGGTTCATATGTCCGTTAAGTCGTGAACAAATCCACGTTATGTAAAATCATGCTCCGATTGATGTTAAACAAGTATTTATCTAGTAAACAAGAGCCCAGGTGTGGTGCCGCTCTGAGACACATATCTCTCCCTTTCCTTGAGCAGCTGTGTTTGATTCACTGCTGTGGATAGAACCCTCTCTGTTTTCAAAGACATTGAGTGATATTAAAGCAATATGCATTGAAGATGTTCCAAAACTACAACCTAAAATAAGGAATCATGCATCAGCTTGTTTCTAAAATGAAAATCTTTTCAAGAAATCAGAGAAACCAATGGCAGACCTATCAGTCCAGTAAAGACTATTACATACAGGTTTTATTAGAATGAAACGTACGAAATCCAGTCGCGAACCAGCCATCCTGAGTTCTATCCTAGATGGAAAAACGACAGCTACTTACAGAAGCCAAGAAAAAATTCAAACCTAAGCGCTCCAAAACATGTTACTACTGTTCAGATACATATGGGAAAGTCTGTATCGACGCAGACTGTAAGAAATGTGCTTGTATGGTATCGAGGGCTAACAGCTCTTAGAAGACCATACATCAGTAAAATCAACAAAAAGAAACGAGTTGCATTTGCAGGAGAATATAAAACAGTTGGGTGTCATTTCTGGGGTAAGGTTGTGTTTCCTAACGAGGGTCTGTTTGAGCTGTTTACATAAATATCCTAAAAACTCATTTATCCAGAAGTGTGAATAATATGGGTCTTATATACCTAAATACATACTTTCACATAATAATCGAAAACGTACAGCTCCACATGCAAGTCTGTGGCTGTTGTATAACCCTCCCTGCCGGATGCCGACACCACTGCGATCCCCAGACATTAACCCAACAGCGAATTCGTGGAATTTACTCGACAAAGACGTGAGGAATCGTCAGAAATCCAATGTAAATGATCTACAGAATGTTCTAATAGAATGATGGCGTAAAATTACGCTGCAGACTACATAATGATTCTTGAAATCCATCGCTACTGAATACTAACAGTAATGTCCTATGTTCAGAATGTCATTTTCAGCATTGCAGATGAACACTTATTTTGCATCCTAAATTGCCTGTCTTTTCTTTTGAATGTTTGACTATATTTATGTAAATATAAATTCTCCTTTTCAGGACAGTTCTCCGCTATCCGTACACCATTAAACAAAAACTCACGTGTTAGATGCATACTTTTTGAAATATGAGTAAATGAGTGTGTAATTAATAATGTCGTGTGACTAGGGCCTCCCGTCGGGTAGACCGTTCGCCGGGTGCAAGTCTTTCGATTGACGCCACTTCGGCGACTTGCGCGTCGATGGGGATGAAATGAAGATGATTAGGACGACACAACACCCAGTCCCCGAGCGGAGAAAATCTCCGACCCAGCCGGGAATCTAACCCGGGCCCTTAGGATTGACATTCTGTCGCGCTGATCACTCAGCTACCGGGGGCGGACAATGAGTGGGTAAAATTCACAGAACGAGTTCCACGTATCCAACGTTCGCCTAAAGGGAACGGCAACCGCTCAGACACTGAAGCATCGCCGGGTTGCATACGCACAAGGCGTAGTCTTCCCAAACTGCGTCGATCACAAGGACGACAGGAGCAGGACAAGCGCCTCCAAAGGTCCTCCTGCAAGGGACCTACACTACGTGATTAAAAGTATCCGAACACCCCCAAAAACATACGATTTTCATATTAGGTGCATTTTGCTGCCACCTACTTCCAGGTACTGCGTATCAGCAATCTCAGTAGTCATTAGACAACGTGAGAGAGCAGAATTGGGCGCTCCGCGGAACCCACGGACTTCGAACGTGGTCAGGTGATTGTGTGTCACTTGTGTCATACGTCTGTACGCGAGATTTCCGCACTCCCAAACATCCTTAGGTCTACTGTTTCCGATGTGATAGTCAAGTGGAAACGTGAAGGGAGACGTACAGCACAGAAGCGTACAGGCCTACCTCGCCAACAGCTGATGAGCGTCGTAATGTGTAACAGGCAGACATCTATCTAGACCATCACACAGGAACTCCACACTGCTTCAGGATCCACTGCAAGTACTATGACAGTTAGACAGGAGGTGAGAAAACTCGTATTTCATGGCCGAAGGGCTGTTCATAAGCCACACATCACACTGGTAAATGCCAAACGACGCCTCGCTTCGAGTAAGGAGCGTAAACATTGGACGATTGAACAGTGGAAAAACGTTGTGTGGAGTGACGAATCAAGTTACAAAATGTGGCAATCCGATGGCAGAGTATGGGTATGGTGAATGCCAGGTGAATGTCATCTGCCAACAGTGAAATTCGGAGGCGGTGGTGTTATGGTATGGTCGTGTTTTTCACCGAGGGGGCTTGCACCCATTGTTGCTTTGGGTGGCACCATCACAGCAAAATCAAATGTGTGTGAATTCCTAAGGGACCAAACTACTGAGGTCATCGGTCCCTAGACTTACACAGTACTTAAACTAAGTTATGCTAAGAACAACACACGCCCATCTTTGGGATGTTTTGGAACTCCGACTTCGTGCCAGGCCTCACCGACCGACACCGATACCTCTCCTCAGTGCAGCACTCCGTGAGAAATTGGCTACCATTCCCCAAGAAACCTTGCAGCACATGATTGAACGTATGTCTGCGAGAGTGGAAGCTGTCATCAAGGCTGGGGTGGGCCAACACCATATTGAATTCCAGAATTACCGATGGAGGGGGCCACGAACTTGTAAGTCATTTTCAGCTAGGTGTCCGGATACTTTTGATAACATAGTGTATTTCCTAAGCAGTGTCACGTGTGCGGAACTGGATCGACAAGAATTCCTCCGCGCCCCGCCTATACAGGAAGGTGCAAACCAACAAGTCGGCAGTTCGCTCCAGCGGCACTCTGGTCCAATTCATGCGCCGGCCCTGAAGAGTCCATCAGTCAGAGCCCAGTCGAAAGCCACTGAGCTGGACCTACGACTTTCCAGTGAGATCCCGAGACGTACCTGACGGGCAGCTACGCCAGACGCGCAACGTCCGTCGTTAGGGATTATCTTGGCGTAGTCTTCACGACCCACTACGTTTATTCACTGTGTGTTCCAGGCGTGCGCCTGTTGGTGTCTGAGAAGATGTATTATTTTCCTTTGTCATTAAATCTCTCTCACGTGGGCGTAATAAATCCCTCTTTTGTAGATCTGTGTCATATTATTGCTTATCAAGCATCTCCTCATGAGAAGTATAACAAAGAGAAACAGACCCGAAAAAACAAGAACCATCTCCGGGCTGAAATAGACCCTGACAGAGTGTGGAGGAACACCAGTTTGATCTGTCTGTGCACTGGTAGCCTCGCATCATTTGAAAAGAGGCAAAACTGTGCAGCTTTGAGCTACGGCCTTTCTCGAGGTACTCGACTGTAACTCCCACTGCATGAAGTTCCCTTCCGAATGTTCGCTTGGAAATCGGTTGCGATGGACGTGCATCTTACACCAGCAGCTATTCCTGTCACGTTTGAAATCATTCGCCACAGACAAGATGTGACTTCCGTCTCCGGTCGCCTCAGGTTAGGTCTTTTTGCGACACTATTTTTACAACGTGTTACACGGCTGTGAGTGGTACGCCATTCTTTGTAGACACGGCGGACAGTCAGCGCTGATACACCAATAAATCAGGCAACGTCCTTGATAACGTTGTCATGGGCAAGTCCACACACGGTAAATCTTAACTGTCATTCTAAACCACGTCTCCCCGCTGACCCGTCTTAACTGCGCACGCAGGCTCCCCTTCATTGCCATGAAGCTCACATAACCCTCGGGTACGAATTCTACACTGCTCCAAACCGACCACTGTGCTCTTTTAAGGGAATAACCAATATTTCGTCTATTGAGCTTACTTCCGAAGAAAACCAGTTCCATATGTAACTGTGCGAGAACAAATTTTTAGAGGGACCATAGCGACACGCACAATATTATCCTCTTACGTAGTGAACGCGATGTTTGCTCGTTACAATTCTTTTACTTTTTTCAGCAATTACATCACCATGCTAGAGAGAGTTTAAAGAAATATACGCTATAAGGCATGTACAGACAAACAAATGATTCCAATTTCAGAAAAAATTGGACTATTTATTCAAGAGAAAGAGCTTCTCAAATTGAGCAAGTCACTAACGCTTTGGTCTACCTCTGACTCATGCAACCAGTTATTCGGCGCTAATAGAGAACCATTCCCTGTCGTGCGGGTCGGGCACAAAACATCTTTGAATCACATTGTGAATCTAATTGTGTGAACTAGCAGTTGAAAATTGATCTAGTTTTCTATTTCCAGAGATATTTCATACACTTTCAACCACGATTATATCCAAAGATTCTGATTTTATTTATTACTCAGGAATAACATACCAATCGGGTTCCAGTCTATTTTTTCTAATTTTTGTTTCCAAAATAATTTGATTTAGTTGCCTTCGTAGTCCATATGCCTTCGTTAAATCCTATTATCTGTTTGTAACAGGTTGATCAGGTTTTCTCAATAACCCTTGAATATTCACAGATATAATTGTCTATGTACTAGTTGATTTTTGGGATTTAGAAAACACGGAAAAATTCTCGTATATATTCTGTTTTTATTGACACAATTCACTTCTTAAATTAATGAGAGATGGCACTGGGGAATCAATGAAGAAGGAGTTGATCCTAGTGTGTATCGTTTCGGTATAATAACAGTCAGTCTGTGCCACATTCCTTCGCGTTCCTATCACCACAGATACGATTTCCCATGAAACTGTCCTTTACCATTAATATCTGATAAATCATAAATATGTCTCTGGCTTCTTTAGAATGTCTAAGCTTCTTAATTCCCACGACACGATATTAATTATAAGTTCGAGTTCTTTCAATGTCTGTTCGGCACAAATTTAGGCTTTTCACGGGTACTATATCTCACGTCTCCTTTATTAGCAGAATCGCCTTCACAACAATCGGCAAATATATTAGTTTGATAAGGTCCAAATATTTTCTGTCCCAATGTCTCAAAATAATCTATTATCCACCACTCCAATGTCTAATCCAGTTATCAGAACGATATTTAATTAGGTTTATAATCCCTAACTTCCGACTACCACGGAAGACTGCGAGCATGCACCATTGAAAACAAAGACTCAAGAGAGCTACCAATGCTGCGCATTGTTTTATATATTATATTCAAAACAAAACGTAGCTCTGTTATGTCTTCCTAGGATTTCCTTTGTCTTACTTTGCGTTACTCTATTTCAAACATCTACTCTTTGTAAAACTTTAACTAACCATTACTTCGAAATACAACTACCGTTTTTTGGCTCTTGGGTCATTTCGTATTACAGAATTTAATCTGATATTCGTTTCTGAATACCCACTCTCTAAAGAGCGGTTACAATGTTCTCTTAAAAGAGCATCGTGCCAAATTCCGTCCAATTGGCGTGTTACTTAGTCAAAATCCCGAGCTGGTTGGAGGGCACCGTCCATAATGCCCCGAACGTTTTCAATTGGGGAGAGATCACTCGACATTGCTGATCAAGATACGGTTTGGCAAGCACGAGGCCAAGCAGCAGAAACTCTCTCCACGTGCATGCATGCATTATCTTGATGAAATGTAAGCCGCAGATTGCTCGCCATGAAGGACAACAAAATGGGGCGTAGAATACCGCCAAGGTACCGCTGTGCTGTGAGGGTGCCGAGGATGGCAACCATTATGAAATGAAATGGCACCCCTGTTACGTCTGCTACAGTCGGCCCCTGCCAGGCAGACTACACTCAAGACACCCCTGTGTACCATATAACATAAACAAGCACTTGCAGGCGCAACCAAGAGGAAAACAATTCTTCAAAACATAGAGAACTTGCTAGAGACTAATGCGAACCTTTTTCTGCAGAGGTCGCCTCACAGATACAGGGAAAGTTGTGGAGTACTCCGCTGGCCTCCGGCGGCTTCATAAGGCCAGCGCAGCAGCAGTACACCCAGTTCCTCGCCGAGCTAGGACCAGCTCCGACGGACCTCACCGACACTCTTGATGAATGGTCGTCTACAAGTTATTTGTTTTTGTGTGTACATAGTGATTGTCCGAGAAGTGTAGTTTAGTTTCAATAAACGACATTATACTGAGTGTTCTACAATTCTGAGTATTCTCCAACCCCAAATCATCACTCCCGGCTATAGGGCTAAATGTCTGGCGACAGTCAGGTTGGTATCCCACCACTGTACGAGGCGTCCCCAGACACGTCTACTCTGGCCATTGGGGCTCAGTTCTAAGCGGAACTCATCGGTCAAGACCATTGTACTCCAGTCAATGAGATGCCAGGCCGAGAGATCCCGACATCAATGCAAACAGGCTTGTTAGTGTACAGAGGGCAATAGAAGTCAGCGGAAGGAGTATCTTGAGCTGAGTCCCATTTCTGTGAGCCGTCTGCTGATGGTCCTTGTGGCCACTGAAGCGTCAGTTGCACGTCCTCTCCGACGATCGCTCGGACCTCTAATTCTGCCGTCTCTTTAGGTCGACCTCTTCCTTCTTGACGCTGTGTTCGGTCATTGGTCCTGCCAACACCGTCCAATATTGGCATCGCTCCTATATAAATGTCGAGAGATTCGCCGATTACTTCAATGGGCTTCTTTTGGCCCAACTACACGTCCTCTCTCAAATGCTGAAGTCTGTTTGTATTGTTCACGCACCTGTCTCCGAGGCATAGTTACTCTCCCGCATACTACAAGAAATAAAATTCGTAAGGTTGGTTCAAATGGCTCTGAGCACTATGGGACTTAACTGCTGTGGTCATCAGTCTCCTAGAACTTAGAACTACTTAAACCTAACTAACCTAAAGACATCACATACATCCATGCCAGGCAGGATTCGAACCTGCGACCGTTGCGGTCGCGCGGTTCCAGACTGTAGCGCCTAGAACCGCTCGGCCACTCCGGCCGGCAAAATTCGCAAGGACTTCGTGTCATCAACAGTCGTCGTGGGAAAATTTAGAAGGATTAAAACGATCCTGATGAATCTGTTAATTAGGTAATATCCGAGGATAGTCCACGTCAGAAGTCACTGAGCTCTCCTGATCGACCCATTCTGCTGTTACTGCCTCTCTACCGACAGCAAAATACGAGGGTTGGAACTTAAATAGTGGCAACTACATTACTGGCCATTAAAATTGCTACGCCAAGAAGAAACGCGGATGATGAACGGGTATTCATTGGACAAATATATTATACTAGAACTGACATGTGATTACATTTTCACGCAATTTCGGTGCAAAGATCCTGAGAAATCAGTACCCAGAACTACCACCTCTGGCCGTAACAACGGCCTTGATACGCCTGGGCATTGAGTCAAATAGAGCTTGGAGGGCGTGTACTGGTACAGCTGCCCATGCAGCTTCAACACGATACCACAGTCCATCAGGAGTAGTGAGTGGCGTATTGTGACGAGACAGTCGCTCGGCCACGATTGACCAGACGTTTTCAGTTGGTGAGAGATCTGGAGAATGTGCTGTCCAGGGCAGCAGTCGAACATTTTCTGTATCCAGAAAGGCCCGTACAGGACCTGCAACATGCGGTCGTGCATTATCCTGCTGAAATGTAGGATTTCGCAGGGATCGAAAGAAGGGTACAGCCACGGGTCGTAACACATCTGAAATGTTACGTCCACTGTTCAAAGTGCCGTCAGTGCCAACAAGAGGTGATCGAGACGTGTAACCAGTGGCACCCCATACCATCACGCCGGGTGATACGCCAGTATGGCGACGAATACACGCTTCCAAAGTGCGTTCACCGCGATGTCGTCAAACACGGATGCGACCATCATGATGCTGTAAACAGAACCTGGATTCATCCGAGAAAATGACGTTTTGCCATTCGCACCCAGGTTCGTCGTTGAGTACACCGAAGGCGGAGGAACAATCACAGCTAATCCAGGACCAGGTAGAGCTCATGTACTAACGGACATCGCGCATGGAATCAGCGGAAGCAATCACTCGCGAGTTGGTAAGTGCTAGAAGGATTCCAGCAAGCACAGTGACTGTGCTTAGGGAGTTCAAAATAACAGGTTACAATGTTAGAGCAGCTCGTCACACACTGCCCTCCGTAAGTTTGGAAACACCATGCTGCGTATTACAATGGAGCAAGATGGAAGTAATGTATGTGAGTTATTGATTAGAATACGGAATAGCAAGCTCAAATAACGGTTAATAATGACACGTACAGTATTGTACACTTAATTATTGTACGTATACATACATACTGAAACATACAAGTACTGCTCCGTTTGATGTAAACCGATGTTACCTGTCCAAGCAGTTCTACTAAATACGCAAGGTGGCGCTAGTAGACCGCATGGCTATGTAGGGGTATGTTGTTTACATTTCCGTTCACTTGCAGTTACGTTTGAAAAAAAATGTTCAAATGTGTGTGAAATCGTATGGGACTTAACTGCTAAGGTCATCAGTACACACTACTTAACCTAAATTAACCTAAGGACAAACACACACAGCCATGCCCGAGGGAGGACTCGAACCTCCACCGGGACCAGTTTTTCTGCGTAAATGTATAACACGCCGCATAAAGTAATTGAAAATGGCCCCAAAGTGCCAGATTCCCTATGAATGACGGGTAATGATAATCACTTTGCGCCAAGAAGGCAATAATGTCCGACAAATAGCAAAGAAACTGATGATTTCCACCAGCGGAGTTGTCAAAACCATACACCGGCATCGAGAAACAGGCTCCTATGGAGATCGTCCTCGCGAAGGAGCACACAAGAAAATATCAGAACGCCAGGAAAAGTATTTGTCGGTGACCAGTAAACGTAACAGATTAAAAACTGTCCGCGAATTGTTTGCTGAACTCAACGCAACGAGGGATACACAGGTGAGTGAGTCGACAGTGAGACGACGCGTGGCAGACAACAACCTCCGAGGTTATGTACAACAAGGAAACCAGTGTTGCGCCCTGTTAACAAGAATAAAAGACTTCAGTGGGCTAAGACATACCAACATTGGACAGCGGGGGATTGGGAAAGAGTCTTATTCACTGATGAATCCAAATTCGAAATATTTGGAAGTAAACGCCGCCAATTTGTACGCCGTTGACCCTATGAACGCTTGAATCCTCAGTGCGTAATTCCACCTGCAAAGCATGGAGGGGGTTTTGTGATTGTATGGGGATCCTTTGGAGGAAATAAAGTCGGAGATATGGTGAAAATAGATGGAAAAATGAACCAAAAGGATTATCATCCATTATCCAGCGACATGCTAAGACATCTGGTTTGCGTCTGATTGGGAAAGGGTTTGCCTTGCAGCAAGACAACGACCCAAAACATACGAGTACGTCTCGCTTGTGTCAGAGCTATGTGACGTCTCTAGAGGTTCGTATTGAAAAACGTGGAATGGCCGTCCCAATCCCCTGATTGTAACCCAATCGAGCTGCCATGGGATGAATTGGACAGGAAGATCCGAAAACGGGAAATCATGAGTGGGTCACAATTGTGGGAAGTCCTGCAGCAAGAATGGAGATTAATTCCAACTGAAACCTTGGCATAGCTGACGCAGCACATGCCAAGACAGTACAAGGCTGTGATGAAAGCAGCAAGAATGAAGAGTAATTCCAACTGAAACCTTGGCATAGCTGACGCAGCACATGCCAAGACGGTACAAGGCTGTGATGAAAGGAAAGGGTGGCTATTTTGAGGAATCGAAATTTTAATTTCGCATCATCCTGTGTATTATTTGAGCTTAATAAACATTCGGAAAACAACAAAATGCATTTTTATACCGTATTTCCTTTCCATTGTCTGTAATTACTAGGTGTTTCCAAACTTATGGAGGGTAGTGTAATCCACACATTTCTGTAGTTGGTGATACGCGACGCTTGAGGAAATGTAAAGAGTGATACCACTGGACATTGGATGTCTGGAAGCGAGTGATTTGGAGCAATGAGTCGCGCTGCACCCTCTGGCAATACCGATGGAGGGGTTTGAGTTTGACGAATGCCTCCAGAACGTATCCTGTCATTATGTGGTGTGCCATTAGTGAATACGAATGAGGTTGTGTTATGATATGAGGTTGTTAGGGTATGGTCTCCCTACTGAGCTTAAGAGAACGATAAAATCAGAAGCATAGGAACACAGTTCATAGTATTTTGTACTGCTTAGAGTAGGGTAATAGTTCGGAGATGATGACTGTTGGTACCAGCATGACAATGTGCTCTCTCATAAAGCAGCATCTATGAAGGAATGGTTTGTGGACAGTAACATTCCTGAAATGGACTGGGCTGCCCAGAGTCACGATCTGAATCCAATGTAACTCCTTTGGTATGAGTCAGAACTCGATTTTGCTCGAGACCCCATCGTCACTGTTCAAAATGTTCAAATGTGTGTGAATTCTTAAGGGTCCAAACTGCTTGGTTCATCGACCCCTAGACTTACACACTTCTTAAACTAATTTAAACTAACTTATGCTAAGAGCAACACACACACCCATGCCCGAGGGAGGACTCGGACCTCCGGCGGGAGGAGCCGTGCAGTCCGTGACAGGACGCCTCAAACCAGCATCACTTTCACTGGTTTTGATTCTTGTGGAAGGATGGACAGCCATATCTCCACAGACATTCAGGCACCACAGTTCAGTTCAAGAAATCATAAAGGCGAAGGGTGAACACAGGCTTTATTAATATTCGTCAGTAGGTGTCTAAACGCTTTTGATTACATATCTAATTGCAACTGATGTCTGCGATCGGTGTTTCGTATCCTTGGCTAAGCAGGTGGTGAACTATTTGGAAAATGTGGAAATTTTTTTTGACAGAATGTCGGATGCAATGATGAAGAAGAGGATCCCGAATCGAGTTGTTGTAAGGAGAGGCAAGAGAGTTTGAGAAAGAGAAATCCTGGCATGAGGGGAAAAAGGGTACACTGATACAGATCGAAGGCAGGGTAGGTCTCTGGGAGGACTTCCTGGACAAGTTAGGGCGATGTTGAAGGAGTTGTGTTGAAACTCTTTCATCAGTGCTAAGTGTGACTTTCGTCTTAGCAGGCTAACACTCTGGCACTCTGCCAATCCGACACAGAGCATCTGGAGGAAGAATGAGCGCTTGTCTACATATTTATTCGTGTACAGACCCACTTCCTTTCATCCATCCTGTATGAATGAGAAAACAAGCATAAGAGAGCAGTTAAAACCTCGCTCCAGCACAGCCAATATACACTCCTGGAAATTGAAATAAGAACACCGTGAATTCATTGTCCCAGGAAGGGGAAACTTTATTGACACATTCCTGGGGTCAGATACATCACATGATCACACTGACAGAACCACAGGCACATAAACACAGGCAACAGAGCATGCACAATGTCGGCACTAGTACAGTGTATATCCACCTTTCGCAGCAATGCAGGCTGCTATTCTCCCATGGAGACGATCGTAGAGATGCTGGATGTAGTCCTGTGGAACGGCTTGCCATGCCATTTCCACCTGGCGCCTCAGTTGGACCAGCGTTCGTGCTGGACGTGCAGACCGCGTGAGACGACGCTTCATCCAGTCCCAAACATGCTCAATGGGGGACAGATCCGGAGATCTTGCTGGCCAGGGTAGTTGACTTACACCTTCTAGAGCACGTTGGGTGGCACGGGATACATGCGGACGTGCATTGTCCTGTTGGAACAGCAAGTTCCCTTGCCGGTCTAGGAATGGTAGAACGATGGGTTCTATGACGGTTTGGATGTACCGTGCACTATTCAGTGTCCCCTCGACGATCACCAGTGGTGTACGGCCAGTGTAGGAGATCGCTCCCCACACCATGATGCCGGATGTTGGCCCTGTGTGCCTCGGTCGTATGCAGTCCTGATAGTGGCGCTCACCTGCACGGCGCCAAACACGCATACGACCATCATTGGCACCAAGGCAGAAGCGACTCTCATCGCTGAAGACGACACGTCTCCATTCGTCCCTCCATTCACGCCTGCCGCGACACCACTGGAGGCGGGCTGCACGATGTTGGGGCGTGAGCGGAAGACGGCCTAACGGTGTGCGGGACCGTAGCCCAGCTTCATGGAGACGGTTGCGAATGGTCCTCACCGATACCCCAGGAGCAACAGTGTCCCTAATTTGCTGGGCAGTGGCGGTGCGGTCCCCTACGGCACTGCGTAGGATCCTACGGTCTTGGCGTGCATCCGTGCGTCGCTGCGGTCCGGTCCCAGGTCGACGGGCACGTGCACCTTCCGCCGACCACTGGCGACAACATCGATGTACTGTGGTGACCTCACGCCCCACGTGTTGAGCAATTCGGCGGTACGTCCACCCGGCCTCCCGCATGCCCACTATACGCCCTCGCTCAAAGTCCGTCAACTGCACATACGGTTCACGTCCACGCTGTCGCGGCATGCTACCAGTGTTAAAGACTGCTATGGAGCTCCGTATGCCACGGCAAACTGGCTGACACTGATGGCGGCGGTGCACAAATGCTGCGCAGCTAGCGCCATTCGACGGCCAACACCGCGGTTCCTGGTGTGTCCGCTGTGCCGTGCGTGTGATCATTGCTTGTACAGCCCTCTCGCAGTGTCCGGAGCAAGTATGGTGGGTCTGACACACCGGTGTCAATGTGTTCTTTTTTCCATTTCCAGGAGTGTATTTGGTAGTCTGGTATGGTTTGATGTAGTATTGCCAATTCAAACCTCTGGGTAGCAATGCTGGGACCAAAGAGGCCAAGTTGTTAGCGTAGCCCAGCCACCGTTTCCGCATGCACTGTGGAGGGCAGTGGGTACCTGTTTCTCCCGCCCAGCCCCTAGTCCCAACGTTAAGACAGACTGAGCGGTGTACAGCATTCGGTTTCTGGTGACTGGACAGGTAAGTTGTGGAGATCTCTGGTAAACGCTCTCTTAATTTTTCGGACAGAGGTGGGCGTACGTTTTGCAGCCTTTTTCAGTTTCAAGCTCCAAATTGTAGATTTTGCTAGGTATCATGTTAGCTTTTCGGCAGCTGAATCAGTTGTAATGCACTGAAGCGCCAAAGAAACTGGTATAGGCATGTATATTCAAATACACAGATATGTAAACAGGCAGAATACGCCGCTGCGGTCGGCAACGCCTATATAAAACAACAAGTGTCTGGAGCAGTTGTTGGATTGGTTACTGCTGCTACAATGGCAGGTTATGAAGATTTAAGTGAGTTTGAACGTGGAATCATTAGTCGGCGCAAGAGCGATGGGACACAGCATCTCCGAGGTAGCGATGAAGTGGGGATTTTCCTGTACGACCATTTCACGAGATTACCGTGAATATCAGGAAGCCGGGAAAACATCAAATCTCCGACATCGCTGCGGTCGGAAATAGATCCTGCAACAACGGGACCAACGACGACTGAAGAGAATCGTTCAACGTGACAGACGTGCACCCTTTTCGCAAAGCCGGCCGTTGTGGCCGAGCGGTTCTAGGCACTTCAGTCTGTAACCGCGCGACCGCTACGGTCGCAGGTTCGAATCCTGCCTCGGGCATGGATGCGCGTGATGTCCTTAGGTTAGTCAGGTTTCAGTAGTTCTAAGTTCTAGGGGACTGATGACCTCAGATGTTGAGTCCCATAGTGCTCAGAGCCATTTGAACCATTTAGCCTTTCCGCAAATTTCTGCATATTTCAGTGCTGGGCCATCACCAAAGTGCCAGCCTGCGTACCATTGACCGAAACATCATCGATATGGACTTTCGGAGTCGTAGGCCCACATGTGTACCCTTGATGACTGCACTAAACAAAGGTTCAAATGACTCTGAGGACTATGGGACTTAACACCTGAGGTCATCAGTCCCCTAGAACTTAGGACTCCTTAAACATAACTAACCTAACGACATCACACACATCCATGCCCGAGGCAGGATTCGAACCTGCGACCGTAGTTGTCGCGCAGTTCCAGACTGAAGCGCCTAGAAACCGCTCGGCCACACCAGCCGGCGCACTACACAAAGGTTTACGCCTCGTCTGGGCCCTTCAACACCGACGATGGACTGTTGATGACTGGAAACATGTTGCCTGGTCGGACGAGTCTCGTTTCAAATTGTACCATGCGGATGGACGTGTACGGGTCCGGAGACAACCTCATTAATCCATGGACCCTGCATGCCAGCAATGGACTGTTCAAGCTGGTAGAGGCTCTCTAATGGTGTGGGGAATGTGCAGTTGGAGTGATGTGGGACCCCTGATACGTCTAGATACGACTCTGACAGGTGACACGTTCGTAAGCATCCTTTCTGATCACCTGCATCCATTCATGTCCATCGTGTATTCCGACGGACTTGGTCAATTCCAGAAGAACAATGCGACACCACCCCACACGTCCAGAATTTCTACAGAGTGGCTCCAGGAACACTCTTCTGAGTTTAAACACATCAGCTGGCCACCAAACTCCCCAGACTTAAACATTATTGATCACATCTGCGGTGCATTTCAACTTGCTGTTCAGAAGAGATCTCCACCCCGTGTACTCTTACGGATATGCGGACAACCCTGCAGGATTCATGGTGTCAGTTCCCTCCAGCACTACTTCAGGCATTAGTCGAGTCCATGCCAAGCCATGCTGCGGCACTTCTGCGTGCTCGCGGGGACCGTTCACGATATTAGGCAGGTGTAGCAGTTTCTTTCGCTCTTCAGTGTATATTTCTTGAGGAAATATGCGTGAAACCTTGCAATTTTAGTTAGGTCTCTTTGTAATCTACATCGTTCGTATTGTGGCCTTCAGCCAACCACGTGTTCCTTATTCTGTCTCCTACCACTGCAGAACGATTATAAAATGATTGCGTGTGTTATACGTAGTAAGCATGATGACATACAATTTCCATGTGAAATGACGTTTAATTTCAACTAGTGAACGACGCCGTTACTATTACGGCCGTTAGCATGCCATGGATTCCTTTACTCTGCCTCTAACTACGGAAGAACAATTCTCAAATGATTGCGTGTGTTATAATAAGCATAATGATATGCAACTGGAGTATAAAGACTCTCATTTTTTAATAATCTTCTTTGCGAACTATACTTTACCTTTTGCCCACGATCCAACCACGTGGTGGTTACTTCATAGGTCATTGTTTTAGAGCACTTGCAGATAACTGCTACAATTTTGTTTCAGCAGCACACCAATGGAAGGTTCACCATTTTTTTTAGTATACGCTTTATATGCATTTTCTTTTCTAGGGTCGGTATCAAGATCAAGTTTGCACAAGTAGCATGCTTGATTACAAACGCGATCAGATCCTGCCACCAGTTTTTACGTCCCAGCATCTGGAGCACTTTAAAGTTTAGTAACTTAGCAGAAATCTACAGATGGATGTTTGAGAATATTAATGTTCTAATATTTCCCTTAAAAAAACAATAACAGAAAAACACGCTGAGTTATCGCCAGCACGATACAAGGTATCCACGCACAATTGTCGCTTCCTAACCAGCACCATGCAAGGTAAATAAATCTAGACTGAGAGTTTAAATTCACCTTAAGGAATCGCTTTCATCATAAATATCTCCTGTGTATTGAATAATTAACCGAGAGAACGTAAGCTCGTAACGTGTCAAGTTTGGCTTTTCTTAGTGTAATAAAACAGTTCAAATTAAATGAAACAAACTTAACTACTAATTAATCCACGCCATTTCTTTCTCCATCATCTTGTCCTTGCGAACAACTTCAAAGCATTATTTGTTATGACGAAAGTGTAGTACTAACTACAGAAAGAGCTGATTACCGGTATGTAGAAGACTCAGAGAACCTTATGACGCCACTTTCACCAACCCTTACGATCTCTATATACAAAAGGAAACGTTTTGACTGAGTGACTCGCCATCGCCCAGCCCCAACCGCTAAGGACAGAAACATGAAATTTGGAAAGGTTGTTAACCTTATACTGTAGGCATTGTTTAAGATGGGCTTTTTCGAAATCTCACTCCTAAGAGGGTGAAACAGGGATGAAAGTTTCTTAAAAACATGTCGCCATTAATACAATTTTGACACTACAATATGGAAATGGGATTTTGGTCTCTAGGTCAGAAATGAAGAAATACGTGTCTCAGCGTTTTTTGAAATGGGGGTGAAATAGTTGGCGAAAGTTTTTTTAAAACAAATCATCATTAAAGAACTGCTGAAACATTTTAAAGTTAAATCTACAAAAATTGGTATTTGACTTCTCGATTAGAAATAAAAAATTACTTCTGTTATTACAGATTATCTGTCTTGTTAGAAATTAAAAAAAAACTCAGGACAGATAACCTATAATAACTGATGTTAACAGCTGCTGCGGAAGAAGCCCACGCAAACAAACGTAAAAAAATACTTGTTTCAGTGTTTTGGGAAATTAAACACCTAAGGGGATGAAATAGGTGATGAAAGTTCTTCTGGAAATACTTTATTATGAAAGCATTGTCGAAGCTAAATCTATGAAAATTTGAATTTGGCTTCTCGGTTAGAAATAAAAAATAACGTGTTTCAGTGTTCTTGGAAATTCGAAACTTAAGTGGGTGTAATAGGGCCTAACTGATTCGGTGACTCATCATCGCTCAGCCCAAAGTTATAAGGATAGAAACTTGAAATTTGGAGAGGGTGTTGATCTTATAACGTAGGCTTCGCTTAGTAAGAGATTGTTCGAAATTCCACCCTTAGAGGCTGAAGTAGGACATAAGAAGCTTTTTGAATATATGTCACTACTAAAGCAATTTTGAAGCTAAAAGTACGAGAACTGGTATTTGGTTTCTCGGTCAGAAATTAAAAAAAATGCTTTAAAATTTTTGGTATTGAACCAATAAGGAGGTAAAATAGTGGGTGAGCTCTGATTGAAAACAAATCGCTATTAAGGAACTTATAAAGCCTTTTTAAAGGTACTTCTATGAAAATTGGTATCTGGCTTCTTGTCTCGATGTAAAACGTATGTGTTTCAGTGTTTTTTGGAAATTAAATTATTACGAAAATATCATTACTATTAGACTGTTTCAGAAGACTATAATGCTGATTATAAGACTATACTGCTGATTATGCAAGTTACCAAGAATTACATTTTTTCAAATATTAGTATGAATCAACGACAGAATGAAGTGCAGGTTACAGACTGTGAAATGAATGTATGAAGAACATCTCCCTCACAAAGTCCGCCCACTTTCTACTGTGCGTCTGTAACAGTAAAATTGAGACATATGCACCACATATGCGAAAAATTTCATGAAAATGTCTTCTCCGAGTTGCAGGTAGTTCTTGCAATAGACCACAATTCTTTCAACATTCACTTCGCAACAGTACACGAACTAACTGTATAATGGCTACTGTGTTGTTCTTGTTGTTGTGGTCTTCAGTCCTGAGACTGGTTTGATGCAGCTCTCCATGCAACTCTATCTTGTTGCAAGCTTCTTCATCTCCCAGTACTTACTGCAACCTACATCTTTCTGAATCTGCTTAGTGTGTTAATCTCTTGGTCTCCCTCTACGATTTTTACCCTCGACGCTGCCCTCCAGTGTTAAATTTGTGATCCCTTGATGCCTCAGAACATGTCCTACCAACCGGTCCCTTGTTCTTGTCAAGTTGTGTCACAAACTCGTCTACTCCCCAATTCTATTCAATACCTCCTCATTAGTTATGTGATCTACCCATCTAATCTTCTGCATTCTTCTGTAGCACCACATTTCGAAAGCTTCTATTCTCTTCTCGTCCAAACTATTTATCGTCCATGTTTCACTTCCATACATGGCTACACCCCATACTAATACTTTCAGAAACGACTTCCTGACACTTAAATCTATACTCAACGTTAACAAATTTCCCTTCTTCAGAAACACTTTCCTTGCCATTGCCAGTCTACATTTTATATCCTCCTACTTCGACCATCATCAGTTATTTTGCTCCCCAAATAGTAAAACTCCTTTACTGCTTTAAGTGTCTCATTTCCTAATCTAATTCCCTTAGCATCACCCGTCTTAATTCGACTACATTCCATTATACTCGTTTTGCTTTCGTTGATGTTTATCTTATATCCTCCTTTCAAGACACTGTCCATTCCGTTCAACTGCTCTTCCAAGTCCTTTGATGTCTCTGACAGATTACAATGTCATCGGCGAACCTCAAAGTTTTTATTTCTTCTCCATGGATTTTAATACCTACTCCGAATTTTTCCTTTGGTTCCTTTACTACTTGCTCAATATACAGATTGAATAACATCGGGGAGAGGCTACAACCCTGTCTCACTCCCTTCCCAACCACTGCTTCCCTTTCATCTCCCTCGACTCTTATAACTGCCATCTGGTTTCTGTACAAACTGTAAATAGCCTTTCGCTCCCTGTATTTTACCCCTGCCACCTTTAGAATTTGAAAGAGAGTATTCCAGGCAACATTGTCAAAAGCTTTCTCTAAGTCTACAAATGCTAGAAACGTAGGTTTGCCTTTCCTTAATCTTTTTTCTAAGATAAGTCGTAGAGTCATTATTGCCTCATGTGTTCCAATATTTCTATGGAATCCAAACTGATCTTCCCCGAGGTCGGCTTCTACCAGTTTTTCCATTCATCTGTAAAGAATTCGCGTTAGTATTTTGCAGCTGTGGCGTATTAAACTTATAGTTCGGTAATTTTCACATCTGTCAACACCTGCTATCATTGGGATTGGATTATTATATTCTTCTTGAAGTCTGAGGGTATTTCGCCTGTCTCGTACATCTTGCTCACCAGATGGTAGAGTTTTGTCAGGACTGGCTCTCCCGAGACCATCAGTAGTTCTAATGGATTGTTGTCCACTCCTAGGGCCTCGTTTCGACTCAGGTCTTTCAGTGCTCTGTCAAACTCTTCACACAGTATCATATCTCCCACTTCGTCTTCATCTACACCCTCTTCCATTTCCACAATATTGTCTTCAAGTACATCGCCCTTGTATAGACCCTCAATATACTCCTTCCACCTTTCTGCTTTCCTTTCTTTGCTTAGTACTGGGTTTCCATCTGAGCTCTTGATATTCATACAAGTGGTTCTCTTTTCTCCAAAGGTCTCTTTAATTTTCCTGTAGGCAGTATCTATCTTACCCCTAGTGAGATAAGCCTCTACAGCGTTACACTTGTCCTCTAGCCATCCCTGCTTATCCATTTTGCACTTCCTGTCGATCTCATTTTTGAGATCGCCTGCTTGCCTGCTTCATTTACTGCATTTTTATATTTCCTCCTTTCATCAATTAAATTCAACAGTTGTTCCCTTATGCTCTCCCTGAAACTCTGTGCAACCTCTGGTTTAGTCAGTTTATCCAGGTCCCATCTCCTTAAATTCCCACCTTTTTGCAATTTCTTCAGTTTTAATCTACAGTTCATAACCAATCGATTGTGGTCAGAGTCCACATCTGCCCCTGGAAATGTCTTACAATCTAAAACCTGGCTCCTAAATCTCTGCCTTACCATTATATAATCTATCTGATACCTTCTAGTATCTCCAGGATTCTTCCATGTGTACAATCTTCTTTTATGATTCTTGAACCAAGTGTTAGCTCTGATTAAGTTATGCTCTGTACAAAATTCTACTCATTTCTTACCCTCAATCATATTCACCCACTATGTTTCCTTCTCTCCCATTTCCTACACTCGAATTCCAATCACCCATAACTATTAAATTTTCGTTTCCCTTCACTACCTGAATAATTTCTTTTATCTCATCATACATTTCATCAATTTCTTTATCATCTGCAGAGCTAGTTGGCATATAAACTTGTATTACTGTAGTAGGCGTGGGCTTCGTATCTATCTTGGCCACAATGAGGCGTTCACTATTCTGTTTGTAGTAGCTTAGCCGCACTCCTATTTTTTTACTCATTATTAAACCTACTCCTGCATTACCCCTATTTGATTTTGTATTTATAACCCTGCATTCACCTGACCAAAAGTCTTATTCCTCCTGCCACCAAACTTCCCTAATTCCCACTATATCTAACTTTAACCTATCCATTTCCCTTTTTAAATTTTCTAACCTACCTGCCCGATTAATGGATCTGACATTCCACGCTCCGATCCGTAGAACGCCAGTTTTCTCTCTCCTGATAACGACGTCCTCTTGAGTAGTCCCCGCCCGGAGATCCGAATGGGGGACTATTTTACCTCCGGAATATTTTACCCAAGAGGACGCCATCATCATTTAACCATACAGTAAAGCTGCATGCCTTCGGGAAAAATTACGGCCGTAGTTTCCCCTTGCTTTCAGCCGCTCGCAGTACCAGCACAGCAAGGCCGTTTTGGTTAGTGTTACACAGGCCAGATTAATCAATCATCCAGACTGTTGCCCCTGCAACTACTGAAGAGGCTGCTGCCCCTCTTCAGGCTACTATTCTGTTGTAAAACTGACGTTGTATCATTATTATTATTGTTGTTATTGTTATTATAATTATTAGTGGTAGTGGTGAGGCACAGTGCATTGGCATCCTGAAGTCCTCTAATTTCAGCCATTTCAGAGGTGAGGAATTCACAAATCAAGTGATTTACACACAGTAGACCGAAGTGTAGTGGTCACATTTTAACTTGGTTGATTGTACATGGGATAGAGCGTAGGTCAGGCAAGTGTCGCTAGGGAAAGAAGTGGTACAGAAGAAGCACATTCTATAACAGTGTCTATCCTCAATATGGATAGTTAACTTTCTTTTCTCAGGAGGAGTTTTAGGTAGCCAACGGGATGAAAAACAAGTATTTAGAAACTAGCAGTACTAATTGCCTCATAGACTCATCAGTTCGTGGTTTAATAAAACGCAAAAACTAAATACCCTCAATCTTTCATCATTTAAATAAATTGTCTGAAGAAATTCTATTTCGTTCCAAAGTTCAGTTAGCTGGTAATGTTGATGGTGGTGGGCAAGACGGAGTGGAGATGTGGGGAGAGGGGGGGTGAGTGGGGGTTCCTAACTAATATCTGATTTCACTAGAGGGTAATGGTCTCAGAAAGGTTGGAACCACTGATGTTCTTTTTCGTTCCAAAGTTCAGTTAGCTGGTGGGATGATGGTGGGGTAAGGCGGAGGGGAGATTTGGGATGGGGGAGGGGTGAGCGGGGGTTCCTAACTAATATCTGATTTCACTATGGGATAATGGTCTCAGAAAGGCTGGAACCAATGATGTAGAGGAATGGCAACCCATTCTTCCTCAAGAACCGAAACCAGAGAAGATAGTAATGTTGGACGCTAGGGTCTGGAGCGAAATCGTCGTTCTAACTCGATCCAAAGGTTCAGTTCGGGACTTTTGGTACTCCAGTCCGTTTCAGGAAACCATTGCCTTACAGATGCCGCTATATGACAAGGTGAATCGTCAGGCTGATACAAACAACCACCGACTCAGAACTGTTCCTTTACAGTAAGCAGTGCACAATGTTATAAAATGTGTTCGTATCCTTCGCGATTTAGCGTTCTCTCAAGTGCAGTAAGGGGATCATACCTTAACCACGAGAAACACCCCCATATACCTAACAGCACCTCCTGCGTACTTCACTGTCGACACTGCACACCATGGCAGGTAACGTTCTCCGGACATTCGTCCAGTGCAAACCCTTCCATCGGACTGCCAAAAGGTGTAGCGTGATTCAGCACTCCAAATCACTGTCCAGTGGGGTCTTTTTACACCACCTCAATCGTCGCTTAGCACTGTCTACAGAAATGTGTGGTTCAAAAATGGTTCAAATGGCTCTGAGCACTATGGGGCTTAACATCTCAGGTCATCAGTCCCCTATAACTTAGAACTACTTAAACCTGACTAACCAAAGGACATCACACACATCCATGCCCGAGGCAGGATTCGAACCTGCGACCGTAGCGGTCGGGCGGTTCCAGATTGTAGTGCCTAGAACCGCTCGGCCACCCATGGCCGGCATGTTTGGTCCATGAGGAACTCTTGGGCCCCATACTTTTTAACTCTCTTCCCACAGTGATTGTGCTACGTCGACCGCTGGTAGTACTCGGGAACTCACGCGTGATTCCTTCCGCTGATTCCAGGCGAGTTTTTCACAACCACCGTCCGCAATACTCGGCGGTCCTTGTCCTTCAGTGCGTAGTGTCTACCTGGTCTCGGTTTCGCTATAGTTGTTCTCTCCCATTCCCGCTTCACAATTACATAACCAACAGCCGACGTCGGCAGCTTTAGAAGAGCTGAAATATTCCTGACGGATTTCTTCCTCAAGTGACACCAATGACTAGTCCACGTTTGAGCTCTCTAGACCGGCCTGTTCGTGTGTTACTGTTTCTCTATTGACAACGCATTTTTGTCGAATTGTAAGAAAAAGTATTTGAAAAGAAGTTTCCGAATGGAAGGTAACCTTATGAAAGAAACAGTCATTTTGTGTCATGGAACTACACGTACCCATTAAGGTGCTTTGTAAGGTACATGAGTGATATTTCGTATGAATTTGTAGTAGTAGTAGTAGTAGTAGTAGTAGCTTTATTCATCCATAGATCTTTTTTTACAAGGATATAGGACATGTCAAATTATTTACAAGTTTAGACCAATTTAAAATAAGCTAATTCGTATACACATACATTTACAGATTTATAGTTGGGGCAATTATTACATTTACTCCTGGTATACAATACTTTTTTTACAAGTAACTTATTAAATAATGTAATGCCACACTGATCACTCATACCTCACTATCAGTCACTGCACACACTAGACACACGTTGTTCCATAACACTTCGCTCACTACACACACACACGCACACACACACTGGTGATCTCTGGGCCATTTTCTGTACCACAACTTCCCATTTCCTACCCTGAAAATCTGAGTCAGCATCCCTCTATACCGGCCGCTGTGACCGAGCGGTTCTAGGCACTTCAGTCTGGAACCGCGCGAGCGCTACTGTCGTAGGTTCGAATCCTGCCTCGGGCATGGATGTGTGTGATATCCTTAGGTTAGTCAGATTTAAGTAGTTCTAAGTTCTAGGCGACTGATGACCTAAGATGCTAAGTCCCATAGTGCTCAGAGCCATTTGAACCACCCCTCTATAATGAGTGATATGTTGAGCTCAGAAAGGGCAAGAGGTGTTAGCATTGTGCAATGCATAGCTTGGGGGTAAGTTTTTGTAGAAAAGGTAAAAAGAAGGAAAAAACATAGTGTAAAGGTGTTATGTGGAATGCTGGATGTTTTATAATAGTTATTATTATTTATTTGTATCACTTTTTTTACCTAACCCCTACTCTGTTTTACCCAAGTAATCCTTCAATGCATAAAATGTATTGCATAACATGTACTTTTTAGCTGGATTTTAAATAAGTGTGTTTTTGCAATTTCTTTTATCTGTGTTGGTAATTTATTGTATAGTTTTATTCCCTGGTAGAAAATGCTGTTTTGAGTTTTATGTTTATTTTTTCTTGGCAAATGTAGGTGGAGTCTATCTCTTGTTCCACGGTCATGGACATAACTGTTTGTGCAGCAATTATCAATGTTATTTATGATGTGTACAACTGACAGGCAAATGTATTCACACGGAGCGGTTCAAATCCCCAGTGTTTTGAACAGATATTTACAATGATTTCGACGACCAGTTTTGGTTATGATTCTTATGCCACTTTTCTGGAGTTTGAAAACTGTGTTCATATTTTGTGCATTTGTCTCCCAAATAAGAATGCCATAACTAAGAATTGAGTGTACATACGAATAGTATGTAACTAAAAGACACTGCATGTTACACACTGATGATAGGATTCTAAGGGCATATTGTTACACAGTCGCTTATTAAACAGTTGTAAACTTCCTTGAGAGCTTCATTTGCTTTCTGTGCAAGGAGTTCTCTTGTTTACTCAGTGACTATAATATTGCTGTCATCAGCGAAGAGAATTTTTCCACCACAAGTAACACTACTGGGAAAGTCATTGACGTATATCAGGAATAGTATTGGTTCTAATATGCTACGTTGCGGAGCCCCTATATTAATGTATTTTGGTTCTGATAAGTGTTTTACTAGATGCTGAGATCTATTTAAAGTATGTCGACCCTATTGGACCGATTTGTCACTGTCTGTCTTCCACCTTTTCCCACAGCTGAAGATATTTGTGACTGACAAAGTTTTTGAACGCAGTGGACTGGTTACGGCGTCAATGAGTATTTCGTGCGCCTTCCGTAGTCGCATTTCGGGGATAGAATCCACTCACAAGAGGGCGGCGCCTATTCGTCATCACCAGTTTCGTCCGAATTAACGGTACGTCCAGGGCTTGGCCAGAAATGAAAGTGACAGAAGTAGGAGCTCCAGAAAGCGCAGCGTCTAGAGAAAATAGCTTGTTTGGCGCAGGTAGGGTGAAGCCTTAGCCATTTACGTTCACGTCATTTCATGACAGCAGGGGAAAAAGTACATAACGGCAATCCGTGGGTCTTGGGGCCGAGTCCTTATGTGTAATTTTTTTTATTTTCAGTTTCTACTTTACTTCTGCTACGAATAAACAGAAATTATCGTCAACGTATTACATTTAATAATATTTTCATAAAAGCCAGCAAAGGAAAATTTGAGATTGTAAATAAAGTTCCCGGAGGGGACTGTAAGGCGTACAAATGAACTGCGTATATAAAATTACTTTTATTATTTTACAGTTGATGATTTACATGTGCTGGGTGATATTGTCGTAACAGCTCAGGTAGCAGTAATTTTCTCTACATCTTGCACACATTATAAACGCCACGTTCTAAAAACTACAAAATTACGTAGTGTTTTAAAGTTTCTATAGAAAAACAAGCATGGTTTACATTCATAACAGTGTCTCTCTCATCGTACAGTTTGGCAGCAAGCCACACGTAACGCATCACGTCGCCAAATACTGGCCAGGATAGCTGGTGATGTAGAATGGTATGTATTTTGATGCAGTCCTCTCCGGTTGTGATTACTTTTACTCCATCGGTAAGAGCAGTTCTGAAACCTGACCAAAAACTAGACATGACAGAGTTGCATTAACGGAGTGCATTTGGGATTTGGGGGCAATCATTTTAATACTGCACGACGGCAGTCTTTTTTCATCTTGAAAATTCTCATGGTATATAGAAATTTTTTTTGTTCTTCTCACGAGTCAATAAGCAGAAGAAATTACTACTGCTCTGCACGTAGGGTTTCATCGCCGCGTAATCTTCCACAGTTTTTTTTTCTTTATCCTCGGTCCAAACGAGCCAGAACGGGTTATAGCACACAGCGCAGTATTTAACTGTGTTACTGTGTTATACTGTCGTTTCACTAGAACTGCTTTCGCCCCTATATGATCCAGGGTTCAGTTATTAATCGACGCTGAAAAAAGAATTTCGGTTGACGTCGACGAATGAGATTTCTCGACTTACCTCTTTGATTGGACGCTTTAATAACAATCCCTTCTTTTTCAGTTATTAGCAATCCCAAATTTTCCTTTGCGTTCTCTTTCGTGTCTTCTGTGAAAATAACAACAAATACTTTATTCTGAGCATTATTTCAGTTTATTGTAAGTATAAATAACATAAAAATTGAAAATAAAAGAAGGTTTCTCCAGAGGCACTCGATCCCACGACCCTAGTGTTACCGTATTGTACTTTTCCCTCTGCGACAATCACTGCCCGTATATTACGCTAGCATAAATGCCTCATGCCTCTCCCGTCGCGCTCCATATATATATATATATATATATATATATATATATATATATATATATATATATATATATATATATATATATATATAATGCTTGACCATCTATGAACTCCCACCGCTAACTCTTTCATTTCTGGCCAAGCCCTGCATGTACCGTAAATTTGACCGAAATCGATGATGACAAATAGGTGCGCCCCCCTTGTCAGTGTAAAAAATGTTACACATGGCACAGTGAGCTAAAAGGGGTCTACCAGCGAAATACACGTGCAATGTCGACATAATGAAACTGTCTTTTGTTGAAAGGCCGAGAATTTTCCACTGTGACCTCATACCTACATCTGCAGCTGACTGGTCAGAGCAGATTGCTGTCTATCTGTAAATCTAATCACTTACGTATCATACGCTGTTTCGGTCGTCCTTTAAATTTACATATCTCACACGCTCCGTTCCCAGTATTGAAATGGTGGTATTAAAAACATGCGCTACGGTACTTTTTTTTTTTTTTTTTTTTTTTTTTTTTTTTTTTTTTTTTTTTTTGAGTGAGTAACGTAAACCGTTAGTAACAGGAAGAATTAGGAACTAACACGTCGCAAAAACTATGCCAAGAAAAGAGAAATTTGGATGTGTTACACATTTTGTAGTAATTATCACAGTTTAAAATCGGCCAACTACACATCACGGGGTGCAAAGGTTAAAATCTCTGGCCTCTGATAAAGGTCACCGTTGCTGATGCCAATTTGTTATCTCTCGAGTCAAGAGAAAAAACTGACCCACTGGTTTTTAACATCCTGTCAACAGCGAGATCGTTAGAAGGGAATTCCCGCGCTTCAGTACTGTATTTCCTATTTCAATTTGTTAAAACTAAAGCTGTTAATGGCAACGAAGTTTACAAATACTGTGTAAAATTAGAATAGTAAAAGAATCAAGTTACAGAATACGAGAGACGTACAAAATATTGTTGTAAAACTATTTAGCAATTATGTAAAAACTCAAAAATTATAAGAGTGTCTTATTTATTAGCATGCCCTGCAAAGCACCGGTAGGGAATTCATTTAATATTAAATAATTATTGTATAAACGCATTCGACGCACGGGGAAAGAGAGACGCCGGGAAAACATGGAGTTACAATAGAAATAACTAAAGCAGAAGCAGTGCTCTATTCCTAATAAAAATAGTGAGTAGACTCACCTAAAGAAGATCCCATATGTTGGAGTACCGGTGAGACTGCTGCATGTGTAGATTAGCCTTCTTGTATTGGTGGTCCTCGGCATGCCTGTGGGTTTTCATCCATACTTTTATGTAATCCCTGGCAACGGCCTTGCCGGAGTGGGTACACCGGTTCCCGTGAGATCACCTTGGATTGGTAACCATTTAGGCCGCCATGCGCTTTTGCCATTTTTCGGGGTGCACTCAGCCTCGTGACGCCAATTGAGGAGCTACTCGACCGAATAGTAGCGGCTCCGGTCATAGAAAACCATAGTAACGACCGGGAGAGCGGTGTGCTGACTACACGCCCCTCCTGTCCACATCCTGACCTGAGGATGACACGGCGGTCGGATGGTCCCGATGGGCCACTTGTGGCCTGAAGACGGAGTGCTTTTTTTATGTAATCCCCGCGGGTTCCAGAGATGTAGCGGCCCCACAACTGAAATAAACATTAAAGATGAGGTATGGCAAACAGAAACCGAATTTTGCAGTCTTGTCACAACAAAGTTCATTGTGCTTAAACCCCTTTCATAGGCCGACGTGTTCCCACGGAGAGTATAAACGCAAACAAAAACTGGTTTCAGGTTTCCAGGAATTATCTCTCCACTGCTGTTTATAAAATCTCTGAAACCTTCTCTTACGCTTGAATAGGAACGAAGAAAACGGTCACACATTTTCCTTTGATTTTCTTCCTTTTCTAGCATGGGCTCACAGTATCATAGGACCATTTTTTACTGTCCAAAATATCGATCTCTCTCATGAAGGATATGAATTTTTCACTGTCATTCGACATTAGCCTTTCCCTCCAATTGTCGCTAAAGCACTGACAGAACTGTTTCCTATTAATTTGGGTAGGCATTCTGCATGAATCTGTTCAGGGAACCAACGAAACGTCTTTGAAGCACGCTTCTGAAATAGCTTTCACTGCTTCCTTCATGTAAACACCTTGCATTTCCTTCAGTTGTTCAAAGGCTCTTATTGACCTCGTAATTGCCCTGTACGATGAGGGAATATTAACACTGTCCTTTTGGAGGTACTGTCAGAGGATACTAATCTCTTCAATCACATCAGAAAACAGTGCAATGTTGTTCGCGAACTCAGAACGTAATAGCGTTTTCCGAAATCCCTTGAACTCTTGCCTTGCAATTGATTTTCTAGTGATTTGAACATCTATCGAAATGAGCATTCAGAGGCTGGTAGGCCTACATGCTGCTTGCACTACCCTAAAGCTTAAGGCCACACAACGCACTGACAATACTTTAGATATCTTCTTCAGTTCTGCGTCTAACTCTTGCGAAACAGTTGACAGTTCATGCTGATTCTTTGGAGATTGATGATACAATGCATTCAGCTTAACCCTTTATTTGGTAATGTTGCTCTCAAGCAACATTTTCTTTCTTATTATCTTTTGGACGGCCTTCACGAATACGGGCCACTTCTTGTCAGTGCTGCTGCCTGTTAATACTCCCTGAACACGATTCAGCAAGTTGTTTTTCTAATTGTTGGCAGAGAGGCGCGCAGAAATCGTTTGAGTACATGTAACGTTTAGCTGTGATTGAGCTGTGAAGTGTTCCAAATTCTTATATGGTTTACATGCTAGAACGTTGCAAAGGTAAGTGTATCTAATACGTCTAAGAATTTTTAACATGTTGCAGCCCTGTCAGCAACTGCGATAAATTAATACGTCAAAGATCCGCCTCAGTTGCGAAAAGTTACTGGTCTTTACCCAGGTTTCAGCTGGAGTAATCTAGCCTTCTTCAGAAGCATAAAATAAACTAATACATGCCAGAATAAGACACGGTCAGACATAAAAAGCCAACCTTGGTGCCATGTCAAGCTACGTTAGTTAGCTGAGGAACAGTCCCGGCCCCACTTCATGAAAAGCGGTCGGTTAGCCGCTGCATTGGAAGTGTATCTGCAATTTATTTGTAGAAACATGTCTTCCATTGTAATATGAGGTGTTATTTCTGGTTTATAAGCAAATCTGAAGGACAGAGAAAAGACACAATACACACGTCGCTATAGAGCAACATTGCCAGTAAAAGTAATTGCAAAATAACATCACTACTAATAGATATGTTTGTTTGCAGCTAAAACGAAGATGAATGCAGCGAGTTTTTACGGAAAAAGGAAGTGTAAATACACTGTATTTCCTCCTCTGGACCCTTTGTTTGCTGACAGTGACAATTCAATTTCGGAACTAGTTATTCTAGCGGAAGATTCTGATGAATAATCAGTTGATAATCGCAGCAGAAACTGATTCTGAAGATGATGAAGTAAGAACAGAAGAAGTAGTACCACATCACCAATGTGACACAAGTGACACGCAGGGACCCTCTACCTCCACTAAGAATAGTGCTCCCGCAGCAAGTCAATTCAAATGGGTGAAGCAAGACCTTACGTGTGTGTATTCAGATCTGTCTCATGAATTACGTGAATCGTGTAGTGAAACTCCTTTACAATATTTCAGAAAACTATTGGACTCTGAGATAATAAAACTGATTGTTGATCAGACAAACCTGTATTCTGAGAGGCAGACATCGTCATCACCGAGTACAAATGTAAATGTAATGGAGCAATTAATCGGCATGCTAATTTACATGAGTATAATAAATTTGCCATCATATACCGATTACTCGGCTCAGTCCACTAATTTAGAAAAAAATCTCAAGTGTTATGAGTTTCAATAGATTTCAGAAACTCCGCATATACCTTCACTTCTCGAACAATGAGAATTCTGCCAGTTCTAGTGACAGGTTAGCGAAAATTAGACCTGTTCTGAATGCTTTAGTAAGCAAGTGCCGAATCCTTGATGCAGAAAATGAATATTCAATCGATGAAATTATGGTTCAGTATAAAGATATCAGAACTGGCAATCTATGTCAGTATATGCAGAACAAACTACACAAATGGGGCTTCAAGATTTTTGTACGAGCATACGATTATACTCTGTGTACCGGTAAAGGTATGATTATCGGCTTATCAGAAGATGAAAAGAAATTTGGAATTGGTGGCCAAGTTGTAATTCTGCTACGTACGACAATAGCTCAGCCGCTCAACCTCAAGAGTGTATTTTGGCAACTACTTTTCCACACTGGAGCTGTTCATTTTCCTGAAGAATAAAATGAACATAGATTCTCTGGGAACAGTACGTAAGAATCGTATAAAGGACTGCCCACTCGAATCAGAGAAGTCACTACTGAAGCGAGGTTGGGGAGGCTATGATTATATGTTGGATGAAAATTCAGGTATCATCGTAGTTAGGTGAACAGATAACAAGGAGTGTGTTTAGAAACTTCAAATTGCGGAATAGAACAATGGAAGGCTGTGAAACGTTGGAATTTTGTTCAAAAACAAAAGACAGATGTTACACGTCCGAACACTGTCAGTTTCTACGTTAAGCATATGGGTGGTGAAGACCTGGCGGGAATTCTTATAAAACTATACAGCCTGCCTATCAAGTCAAAGCGCTGATACCTGAGAATTTTTGGCTGGTTATTGGATTTGTGTGCCGTCAATGCGTGGTTACTTTTTCGCGGTGAAAACTGCTATATGAAAATTTCATTGAAATCATTTCGAGTAGACATTGCTAATGCTTTGATGAGTGCAAACAAAATAAGCAGGAAGACTTAGTATGGTGACGACCTCCCAGGAAGAGAGCAAAGATTGCAGTGCCTTTACAAGGCGTGAGGTTCGATGGCCTTGACCACTGGCCTATTCATGGATCAAAGGGTCGATGTCATTATTGTCCAGGAGGTTACTCAACAGTCACGTGTTCTGTGTGCAATACAGTTCTGTGTTTTGTGCTTGGAAGAAATTGTTTCAAAGCATTTCATACAAAATCTAATTGATTTGTGAAATTATCCATCATTGGTAATCATCGTTTTCAGTTGTTGTGTGTGTCAGGAGACTGATATTCTCATGTATGAAGACAATAAGTTGTTTGTGGACACATTTATCACAACTGAAGTGAAACAGAAAGTAGATTACCTTAAAGTTTAATTGTCACTGTTTGGCAATGTTTCTCTCAAGCAACATTCTGCATTTCTTTTAATAATGAATAAATATTACATTTAAAACATTCATTATCATTATTCTAAGTCTGTACAATGAGGATAAACAAGGAAAACAATTTTTCTCTACAACTTTTCTTATTTGCCAATAAAGGGTTTAAAAAATGATAATATGTATCATACCAGGAACCTCATCGATTGCATCAACAACGTCTAATTCAATGTGGGGGCACAAAGAATGCAAATTGAATAGTTTTGTTGTACTTGTTGTTAAGTCGTTCTAAAATACCCGAATTCCTACCTGGCATTACACTAACTCTATCACAAGTTCCTCCAGTCAAATTTTCATTCAAATAACTTGAAGAAAAACCATGCTCCGAGAGGCATTTTAGAAGTTCTGCTTCTATCGTTTCTACATCTGTTCTTTCAAGTTCAATAATGTCAAATGTCAGGGCGGGGACTACTCAAGAGGACGTCGTTATCAGTAGAAAGAAAACTGGCGTTCTACGGATCTGAGCGCGGAATGTCAGATCCCTTAATCGGGCAGGTAGGTTAGAAAATTTAAAAAACGGAAACGGATAGGTTAAAGTTAGATATAGTGGGAATTAATGAAGTTCGGTGGCAGGAGCAACAAGACTTTTGGTCAGGTGAATACAGGGTTATAAATACAAAATCAAATAGGGGTAATGCAGGAGTAGGTTTAATAATGAATAAAAAAATAGGAGTACGGGGAAGCTACTACAAACAGCATAGTGAACGCATTATTGTGGCCAAGATAGAAACGAAGCCCACACCTACTACAGTAGTACAAGTTTATATGCCAACTAGCTCTGCAGATGATGAAGAAATTGATGAAATGTATGATGAGATAAAAGAAATTATTCAGGTAGTGAAGGGTGACGAAAATTTGATAGTCATGGGTGACTGGAATTCGACAGTAGGGAAAGGAAGAGAAGGAAACGTAGTAGGTGAATATTGATTGCGGCTAACAAATGAAAGAGGAAGCCGCCTGGTAGAATTTTGCACAGAGCATAACTTAATCATAGCTAACACTTGGTTAAAGAATCGTGAAAGAAGGTTGTATACATGGAAGAACCCTGGAGGTACTAGAAGGCTTCAGATAAATTATATAATGGTAAAACAGAGATTTAGGAACCAGATTTTAAACTGTAAGACATTACCAGTGGCAGATGTGGACTCTGACCACAATCTAATGGTTATGAACTGTAGATTAAAACTGAAGAAACTGCAAAAAGGTGAGAATTTAAGGAGGTAGGACCTGGATAAACTGAAAGAACCAGAGGTTGTACAGAGTTTCAGGAAGAGCATAAGGGAACAATTGACAGGAATGGGGGAAAGAAATACAGTAGACGAAGAATGGGTAGCTTTGAGGACTGAAATAGTGAAGGCAGCAGAGGATCAGGTAGGTAAAAAGACGAGGGCTAGTAGAAAACCTTGGGTAACGGAAGAGATACTGAATTTAATTGATGAAAGGAGAAAATACAAAAATGCAGTAAGTGAAGCAGGCAAAAAGGAATACAAACGTCTCAAAAATGAGATCGACAGGAAGTGCAAAATGGCTAAGCAGGGATGGCTAGAGGACAAATGTAAGGATGTAGAGACTTATCTCGCGAGGGGTAAGATAGATACTGCCTACAGGAAAATTAAAGAGACCTTTGGAGAAAAGAGAACCACTTGCATGAATATCATGAGCTCAGATGGAAACTCAGTTCTAAGCAAAGAAGAGAAAGCAGAAAGGTGGAAGGAGTATATAGAGGTTCTATACAGGGGTGATGTTCTTGAGGACAATATTATGGAAATGGAAGAGGAGGTAGATGAAGATGAAATAAGAGATATGATACTGCGTGAAGAGTTTGACAAAGCACTAAAAGACCTAAGTCGAAACAAGGCCCCGGGAGTAGACAACATTCCATTAGAACTACTGACAGCCTTGGGAGAGCCAGTCCTGACAAAACTCTACCATCTGGTGAGCAAGGTGTATGAGACAGGCGAAATTCCCTCAGACTTCAAGAAGAACATAATAATTCCAATCCCAAAGAAAGCAGGTGTTGACAGATGTGAAAATTACCGAACTATCAGTTTAATAAGTCACAGCTGCAAAAGACTAACGCGAATTCTTTACAGACGAATGGAAAAACTGGTAGAAGCCGACGTCGGGGAAGATCAGTTTGGATTCCGTAGAAATGTTGGAACACGTGAGGCAATACTGACCTTACGACTTATCTTAGAAGAAAGATTAAGGAAAGGCAAACCTACGTTTCTAGCATTTGTAGACTTAGAGAAAGCTTTTGACAATGTTGACTGGAATACTCTCTTTCAAATTCTAAAGGTGGCAGGGGCAAAATACAGGGAGCAAAAGGCTATTTACAATTTGCACAGAAAGCAGATGGCAGTTATAAGACTCGAGGGGCATAAAAGGGAAGCAGTGGTTGGGAAGGGAGTGAGACAGAGTTGTAGTCTCTCCCCGATGTTAATTAAATCTGTATACTGAGCAAGCAGTAAAGGAAACAAAAGAAAAATTCGGAGTAGGTAGTAAAATTCATGGAGAAGAAATAGAAACTTTGAGGTTTCCCGATGACATTGTAATTCTGTCAGAGACAGCAAAGGACTTCGAAGAACAGTTGAATGGAATGGTCAGTGTCTTGAAAGGAGGATATAAGATGAACATCAACAAAAGCAAAACTGGAATGTAGTCGAGTTAAGTTGGGCGATGCTGAGGGAATTAGATTAGGAAATGAGACACTTAAAGTAGTAAAGGAGTTTTGCTATTTGGGGAGCAAAATAACTGATGATGGTCAAAGTAGAGAGGATATAAAATGTAGACTGGCAATGGCAAGGAAAGCATTTCTGAAGAAGAGAAATTTGTTACTATCGAGTATTGATTTAAGTGTCAGGAAGTTATTACTGAAAGTATTTGTATGGAGTGTAGCCATGTATGGAAGTGAAACATGGACGATAAATAGTTTAGACAAGAAGAGAATAGAAGCTTTCGAAATGTGGTGCTACAGAAGAATACTGAAGATTAGATGGGTAGATCACATAACTAATGAGGAGGTATTGAATAGAATTGGGGAGTAGACGAGTTTGTGGCACAACTTGACTAGAAGAAGGGATCGGTTGGTAGGACATGTTCTGAGGCATCAAGGGATCACCAATTTAGTACTGGAGGGCAGCGTGGAGGGTAAAACTCGTAGAGGGAGACCAAGAGATGAATACACTAAGCAGAGTCAGTAGGATGTAGGCTGCAGTAGGTACTGGGAGATGAAGAAGTTTGCACAGGATAGAGTAGCATGGAGAGCTGCATCAAACCAGTCCCAGGACTGAAGACCACAACAACAACAATGTCAAAGAAGAGGGTATTTACACAACAATTTTTTACCTTAAATACACTATTAAAATTGATTGTGAAGCTACAGATGTAGACTTATCAATGAGTACAGAGACCTTGGAATTCTTCGATATTAGGAATAAACAGAACTGCTTCCTCATAGTGTCCACAATGCAGTTTGTGATGTTGGCTCAACTAAATTTACTATGTAGTATTTTGCCCATTTTCCCATGCAGAGACCATTTTGAATTTGTATATTCACAAGCTTGTGAAACTCTAAATGTAGTTTGTTACTTTTTGCTACAAAATATGCTACGCTAAACCCTTTCTTTGTACTTTCAAAAGTGTCTTTCTGTTGTTCAGCTATAATGCTGTCTAGAACATTGTCTTGTCTTTCTTTTCGTTGTCTGCATGCAGTTAAATGAGTTTGGGAATTCATATGTTTATGATTTTTTTTCTCAGTGATGATAACTGAGTTTGTTTACTTCCACAAACTGAACCTACCGAAATATTACTTCATTCTTTAGAAATTTACACTCCCTGTGATTTACGTACTCAAATATTCTGCCATAATTACACATTGAGCAACCTAACTAGCCTTCCCCACACACTAACCATGTACTGTCGTTCCAACAAACAGGATAATTAGCTATGTTTTTGGAATCCAAATAACAAGGAATTGCTCAACATGATTGGCTTTTATGTTAAACAATACCTGTTCCGGTGCTATTATTCTTGTATAAAGTAGATGGGCCATTATTAGCTTCACGTATTTTCGAACCACACGGACAGTATTCTGTAGTTGAACTAAATTTACTGAAGTAATCTACTATACTGCCTTTCATCCTGAAAAATTACAAATTTCTGTTACTAGCACAGTTCATAAACTTTTCACTTAAAAATGTAATATGCCAGGCTTTAAAGCGGCAAAGTAATACGCAGAAACTGAGCCAACAGAGCTGTTCACTAGAGCGACTATTAACTTCACTGAAAAGAAAACTGAATAACAATACACGTGCCGGCCGTGCTGTGGCTCTTAGCAATATGTAAACACACAAACGAAAGGGACGACAATGACTCGAAATAATAAATATATCTACTGTAATAATATCACAGCAGAGGGTCAAATCAAGAGCCGACATTCGATGTTGCGGTTGGATCAGTGAAGATTGCAATATCGTCATAAGGAAGAGGAAAATGTTTTGAGTTTACTTATATCTTATCTTATAGATTAGGTTTCAGATAGGAGTTAAGTTTTGTTGTACTATTAACCCTTAGGCGTTCACGCAATATGAAGCAACGTTAGCGAACGCGCGGCATTATTTACACCGGCACGAATTGGTTTTTGTTTCCGAATGCCCATGCATTATTACGAGTACATATAATGGATTATACTGTAAATGATGTAAGTATGTGAATGCAGCTTGCCGCTAACTTGGTGTAATGTCTCTCACACATAAACCTGTACAGTAAAGTAAGGGCCTCCTGTTTTATCTTTAGGCTGATCCGTGATAAGACAGGCAAACAATTATACTAATGAAGGATTCTGCGTATTTTCTCTAATTTCATTCGCTCTCTCTCTCTCTCTCTCTCTCTGTCCTTTATCTATATACAGTTTTAAATATAATATTTCATTACGTGAACTCAGCCCAATAGAATCTCTGGTGGAGCCCTTCGTCTTAATATTCAGCGACTGGCTTGCTGTAAAAGATCTTTATATCTATTATTATTGTTAAGCGCTGCATTCAGTTGGGAAAATCGATCGTTTGAACAATTCGTTCATTTTACGACAGATTTAGAATTTCAGATGTGTCCGAAGCCTTTTTGGACGATTTTTTAAAATCTCGGTGATTGCAGGCTCTCTTCGTCACAACTGAAACTTCCCCACTAATTACAGGGCCAAGACAATCATCAATGATTCAGACAGAGAACTCATTCGTCATTCACTCTAGAATAAAAGGGTCACAAACCTTATTTCTGAGGAAAATTGTATATTCAATCCATCTCCATTACATGTTCCGTTTTCTGTTGATTCCCAGTCTTACTTAATTTGCGTTTACAATTTTTTTCTCTCTTCAAATAACCCGCTAGTGGCACAAACGTTAATAGCTCGCTTTAGCGAGAAGAAGAGCAAATATGTCTCTTTTAGCAACCCGACAATCTTCCAACAGATACCTCCGAAGCTGTCCTAGTTATCCGTCTATAATAACCATGGAGAATACATATATGTCTCTCTTATGTCTCTCTGTTATTCCAAAGAATAAACGTACTGGAAAAATACCTTGGCGTCGACGAGCTGTCGGCGCATATATTACTAGAAAATCCGATCAGATACTTTTCAAAAGTGAATAAATGTGGATGATTTGATTGACCATTATTAATTATTGCGTGGTAGAGGGTAATTTTCCGTGGGGAGATTACATACATCAGGCTATAGAGTAAAATCAGTCAGCGTCAAGGTCACGCGCCGTAAGGTGAGTTGATAAGCAGGGATTACCCGAGAATCAAGCGCGTAAATGGTTAGATGTCCAAGATTCGATGAAAATGCCGCCCACGCAAGCGCCTGAAGCGAACTTCAGCGCGCCGAAGAAGGGAATTAAGTGTTTTCAGATATTATTATCATGTCACGCGATGTGAGGATCGAACGGCGAGTCGACATCGGATGTGCAACGCCGCGCAGCACCGCTCAGAAAGGCGCGGAACTGCCCAGAATTGTCACGAGTCTTTCTAGATGGCCAGCAATGCTCCAGTGTGTTCGCGCGTGTGTGTCAATAATATGGGAAACGAGAAATGCCGTCCACACAGAGCGCGCATTTCCTTTGATGTTCCGACACTGCACGGAACTTTATGCACAGCGAAATTAGAATTCATTCAATACCTTCAGCTGCTAACGGGGCTGATATATATCAACGGGGACTGATGAAAATGTGTGCCCCGACGAGGACTCGAACCCGGGATCTGCTACTTACATGGTACACGCTCTATCCATCTGAGGCACCGACGACACAGAGGAAATGGTTCAAATGGCTCTGAGCACTATGGGACTTAACATCTGTGGTCATCAGTCCCCTAGAACTTAGAACTACTTAAACTTAACTAACCTAAGGACATCACACACATCCATGCCCGAGGCAGATTCGAACCTGCGACCGTAGCGGTCACGCGGTTCCAAACTGAAGCGCCTAGAACCGCACGGCCACACCTGCCGGCTGACACAGAGGATAGTGCGACTGCAGGGACTTATCTCTGGCACGCCTCCCGCGACACCCACATTCTCACCGTATTGTCCCGCACTACATTCGTAGTGCCCCCGCCCATTATATTCATTACTCGCTGCGCGTTGCCGATTCCCGTAAGAGTTCGGGCACTTTTTGTGCATCCGCACAGAAGAAGAAGATGGTCAAATGGCCGGTGAGCCTTAACTATATATACACTAAGATGTCCGAAAGAACAGATAGCATCAGTGACCAAGCAGCTCGTTACAATGAAATTACAATGAAATGACAACCCTTAGCTGCTTACAGGCGTTGACATATGTCAACGGGGACAGCTGAAAATGTGTGCCCCGACCGGGACTCGCCCGGGATCTCCTGCTTACATGGCATACGCTCTATCCATATGAGCCAACGAGGACACAGAGGATAGTGCGACTGCAGGGATGTCTTCCACGAGTAATGAGTGTGTTGGGGTGGGACAATACGAATGTAGTGTGTGGACACACAAGGTGAGAATGTGGGTCTCGCGAGAGGCGTGCGGGAGATAGTCCCTGAAGTCTCACTGTCCTCTGTGCCCTCGGTGGCTCAGATGGATAGAGCATCTGCCATGTAAGCAGGAGGTCCCGGGTTCGAGTGTTGATCGGGGCACACATTTTCACCTGTCCTCCTTGATATATATCAACGCTCGTTAGCAGCTGAAGGTATTAATTGAATTCTAATTTCGTGCTAGACAGCTGCATGTCCGAAAGAACGGACACCACATCCATATAAGTTTATGCAGAGCGGCGCTGTTTGCCGTCCACAGCGGACGCGCTGCGCCGAACCTTCTTGGTTTTGCGGGGCATACCCAACCCCACGCGTCCCATATTGTGTTCCTTTTCATTGCGTTGTTAGTCTGGGCCATTTATCAGTGCTCAGTTGACTTCACAGCTAGTATCGTCTGTGGGTTATAACTCAGAATTGACGATAATTTAATTTAAAAAGACTATGAAGGAGTATTACTGTAATAACAAAATATTTTCCACATAAAATAATAAGGGGACAGTGTGCACCACGGAAAAAAAGATGGGAGACGGCGTCTACCCGCGTTCCCTCTCCAATACGGCACTGACAAGAAGCAAAAAATTGAAAAAAGAACCTTGCAAAATTGTTTACAGAGTCTTTGCGACAGACGACGCTTTCTTGGAACTAAAAGAAATCAGTAGCTGTTCTTCTGCATAAAAACTAATCAGACAAGACATAAAAAGGCAGACCCTTACTGGCCCCATGTACAAGCCGTGAACAAAAATATGGAAGACATGAATGAGTATGTTCTACCACTTTGTCTGGGATCTATAGATTCTGATAAAGCTTGCGACTCGGATTAGATAAATTGTGTCCTAATGCTCATGAGAAACGGGGGGTTGATTAAACTGACTCTGATGAGCCGAAACATTGGGACCATCTATTAACAACTTGTTGGTCCATCTCTGGAATGCAATACATCAGCAACTTTGCCTCACAACGTTTCGACAAATGCTCGACAGGTTTTTGGAGGTACGCGGGAACAGATGTCTATGCATAGGCCTTCGCAATTCCTGTATATTATGGACCGGCGGTTTGTGGGCACAGAGTTGGCGTCCCCTTATTGCGCTCAAGAAAGTGCTAAATTCGGGAGGCTATGGACACATGTTATAGCATTGTGTGCTGTGTACAGTTGCGGAACAGTCCAGAGACTATAATTGTTTGTATCAGCACGACAATGCGTGCTGTCATAAAACAGCATATTGAGGCAATGGTTTGTGGACAATAACATTCCTGAAATGGGCTGGCTTTACCGGAGTCCCTCCTGAACGCAATGGAATACCTCTGGGATGATTTACAACGTCGACTTCGCTCCGGATCCAAGCGTCCTACATCTACATCTACATCCATACTCCACAAGCCACCTGACGGTGTGTGGCGGAGGGTACTTTGAGTACCTCTATCAGTTCTCCCTTCTATTCCAGTCTCGTATTGTTCGTGCAAAGAAAGATTGTCGATAAGCCTCTGTGTGGGCTCTAATCTCTCTGATATTACCCTCATGGTCTCTTCGCGAGATATGCGTAGAAGGGAGCAATATATTGCTTGACTCCTCGGTGAAGGAATGTTCTCGAAACTTCAACAAAAGCTCGTACCGAGCTACTGAACGTCTCCCCTGCAGAGTCTTCCACTGGAGTTTATCTATCATCTCCATAACACTTTCGCGATTACTAAATGATCCTATAACGAAGCACGCTGCTCTCCATTGGATCTTCAAAAATGGCTCTGAGCACTATGGCACTCAACTGCTGAGGTCATTAGTCCCCTAGAACTTTGAACTAGTTAAACCTAACTAACCTAAGGACATCACAAACATCCATGCCCGAGGCAGGATTCGAACCTGCGACCGTAGCGGTCTTGCGGTTCCAGACTGCAGCGCCTTTAACCGCACGGCTACTTCGGCCGGCCATTGGATCTTCTCTATCTCTTCTATCAACCCTATCTGGTACGGATCCCACACTGGTGAGCAATATTCAAGCAGTGGGCGAACAAGTGTACTGTAACCTACTTCCTTTGTTTTCGGATTGCATTTCTTTAGGATTCTTCCAATGAATCTCAGTCTGGCATCTGCTTTACCTACGATCAACTTTATATGATCATTATTCCATTTTAAATCACTCCTAATGCGTACTCCCAGATAATTTATGGAATTAGCTGCTTCCAGTTTTGTCTACATTGAGATTCAATTGCCATTCCCTGCACCATGCGTCAATTCGTTGCAGATCCTCCTGCATTTCAGTACAATTTTCCGTTGTTGCAACCTATCGATATACTACAGCATCATCCGCAAAAAGTCTCAGTGAACTTCCGATCTTATCCACAAGGTCATTTATGTATATTGTGAATATTCCTAATCACAACCCTCTCTGCTCTCTGCTCTTGAGGGAAAATAGGCTGCTTACACAGACATACAAACATCCCAGTGGAAGCGTTCCCAACAAAGTTCAAGCCGCTAGAAAGGGAAGAATGACACACCCTGTATTACTGTCAACTAATAGGTATACGGAAACTGTTGGTGAGATAGTGCACGTGTTAAAGGGCGATGTCTCATCCACCTTCGTGTAGCTGGTAATGGTGTACTGTTTGCCTCTGTCGCTGATATATTTCAACAGGTAATGGAAGAACGAAATGCGATAAATACGAGGGTCGTGCAATAAAAAAAGTAAAACAAAAGCAGTTTCTTTCGAAATTGCACTTCTCCGCCTATCTGTAAAATCAGAATCATCTGCTGGGCTACATCCAATACTGTGTTTCTCTACCCCGTGTGTTTTACCACGTTGAGATTCTCTTTCTACATCCATATCTCTAATTATTTCTACATACATACCCCGCTAGCCACGGTACGGTGCGTGACGGAGAGTACCATGTGCCAGTACTATCCATTTCCTTTCCTGTTACACTCCCAAATAGCGCGAGGGAGAAACTACTGCCCATATGCACCGTACGACCCCTAATTGCTCTTCTCTTATCTTCGTGGTCCGTACGTGAAATGTACGTTGGCAGCGGTAGAATCGTTCGGCAGGCAGCTCCAAATACCAGTTGTCTAAATTTTCTGAATAGTGTTCCTCGAGAAGAATGTCTTCTTCCCTCCATAGATTCCCATTTGACTTCCTGAATCATCTGCGTATACTTGGATGTTGTTCGTACCTACCGCTAACAAATCCTCCAGCTCGCCTCTGAATTGCTTCAATGTTTACCTTCAATCCGACGGTGTGCGGGTCCCAACCACTCAAGCAGTAGTCATGAATAGGTCTCACCAGCGTGCTATATGCGGTCTCCATTGCAGAGCAACTTCTCTAAAATGTTTTCTGTCTCATGAAGGCATCTAAATGTTCGCATGATTTCAGGGCTCCTAGTCCATGCTGATCATCACCTTGCGTGAGGTTTCCCCTGTTTCTGAAAGGTATTTATTTCTCCAAATTTTGTGTTTACTGGAACTCGGCATATAGCCGAAGTCAGTTCGCTGCAGTAAGCAGTGCTGCAGAATAAGACGCTAGCAAGTAGAAAAAGAAACAAATATTGTTAACTTACCGGAGATGTACGAATGACGACGAAGTTTTACTATGTAAGCAAGCTAGTCAACGATAGGATGCTCTCGTAGTCTATTCGTATGTGATAGTCGGTGATGGGACGTACACGGAACTTGTTTTTATGTGATAGTTGGCTTTACCGTGCTCTCGAATTTCTTTTACTTTCTGAGAGGAATCGTTTCATAACACTAAAATGTTACAGTTTTCTAGTGTTTGCAACTGGAAATGAGCGTTTGGCGTCATTGGGCGGGAGGCTCTAGCGGGGCAGGTCCGGCCGCCTTGGTGCAGGTCTTATTACTGAACATTGGGCGACTTGCGTGCCGAATGGGGATGAAATGAAGATGAATACAACACAACACCCAGTTCCTGAGTGCAGAAAATCTCCGACCCAGACGGGTATCGAACCCGGGCACGTAGGACGGCAATCCGTCACGCTGACCACTTTTTTTTCTTTTTTTTTTAATCTCATTTTGTTTGCTTTCGTTCGTTACATCTGCTCGAGGCGGACGTCGTAAGACATTCGTTTTAGTTCGTTGTTGATCGGTAAACTCAGTTTTTTTTTATTACAGAGGGCAGCTAACCCTCTGACCGAACACGCTGAGCTACCGTGCCGGCAGCACTCGGCTAACATGGCGGACTGTCTACAGCTAATAGCATCGTAATGTCATCCTGGGACTTATTTCATTTAAATTAGCTACCCACACCACCAATCAGAATCACTGGTCGCTGCTTGCATCTCCTGAAGAATCCAATTCTCTTGAAGAACTGCTTTGAGGGACATTGTCTACGAGAGCTTCACAGAGAACAGGTAGGAGGAAATCCCACGCGCCGATTCGCTAAGATAATCAATGAAAGAGTCAGTTTGATTAGCACAATCTGCGATGGAATGGCTTGACCAGTATACTGTGCATCACCTATACCACCTATTACGGAATCGCGACTGAAATGAGAAACTTGTGTGGGGGTTGGGGACCAAGAGGAGATGAAACGTGAAATGATGCTCCAATACATGTTGTCAGACTGAATATTATGGCTGAGCAAACGATACTTGCTTTCGAAGGGGCTCGACATTTCCCGATACGCCGTAAAGCTTAATATAGTACCGAGAGCGCTGCTCGAGCATTTGTCATTTCACTCGCGCGTGAGACAGTGCTCTAATCTCAACACAAAGCTATAGCCCACATTAAAATTTGAAAATTTCGTGAAAAGACAAGGGAAATATTAGCATGTCCAACCATCGTACAAACTGCTCTTGTATTTGAACAAAGTTGCAATAATAGTTTTCGTAGAATAGTACACTGCGTGTCAATTGCTAAGGAAGAACTGACACTTGCTGAGGAACACCTAAAAACTGCTACAGAACAACCGACAGTTGCTACGGGACACCCGACCGATGATAGTAAAAGGAAACGTAGAGACCAGGACGTGATGACTGCACAAAAGACTGTGCACTAGAGTGCTGTATGCATTCGACAGTGCATGCAGTACGGTAGCTGATGAAAGCAATTGTGTAACGGGTTAGTGCGACATTCTCTGCGATACAGCCACGTATCTGCTAGACATCGTTTGCTTGCTTACGATCGTGGACGAGCAGTTGGACGCCTCGAAGCTGATCAGTGTTACTACTGTGTCCTCAGAAATGGGTGCATCCAAAAATGTCACCTCACTATTAGAAAAGGTTGCTGACGTTGAAAATGCTATGAAAAAGCAAGCCATTGGTCGTAGGCGGACCAACACACCGCAAGAGGGTCGACACGTGGCACTAGCGGCGAAAACGCTGATTGGTTGATTTGGAGGAGAGGACCAAACAGGGAGGTCATCGGTCCCATCAGATCAGGGAAGGAAGTCCGCAGTGCCCTTTCAAGGGAACCATCTCGGAATTTGCCTGAAGCGATGTAGGGAAATCACGGAAATCCTAAATCAGGATGGCCGGACGCAGGTTTGAATCGTCGTCCTCCCGAATGCGAGTCCAGTGTGCTAACCACTGCGCCACCTCGCTCGGTGGCGAAAAGGAACAGACCTCTCTGCTGTAGACATTGCAAGCGCTACTTGAATACGTGTCTCTGCCAGAACCATTTCACGATGATTAAACCATGGTGGTTTGTGTGCTTGGAAACCTGTAGTATGCATCCCACCTCAACTACGCCATCGTCGAGAAAGCGTTCGTTGGTCTGGGGAACGTGCTGGTTGCGGTCAGCAACTGTGATCCTCCGTGATTTTCTCCTACGAATTCCGCTTCACTGTGCCAAGGTGGTTCTGGTCGCCAGTTAGTGTCGAGAGAGAGAGGGGAACACGTTAAACACTATAGAACGTTCATGTACGTCATCGCTAAGGCCTAGGCGCTATGGTGTGGGCAGGCATTATCAACAACGGCCGAACACTGCTGCATATCTTTTCGCGAAGTACCATTACAGTACAGTGGTAATGCAGAGAGATTATTCTGAAACATGACCGTCTGTTTAGGGGTACGGTAGGTTCCCGACTTTCTGTTTATGGACGATAATACCCGACCACATGTCACCGCTGAGGAGGCGGACACGCTTGAAAGAGAGGATATTGAACGTATAGAATGGCCTGCGCACTTCCTGGACATAAACCCAATAGAGCATACCTGGGATGCTCTTGCAAGCGTGTTTCTCAACGAACACCCCTCTCCGAACCTTACAAGGACTGAAAACTGCCTTGAGGTGGCAGTGGGACAATATCTCATAACGACTCCTCTACAGCTTCCTAGCCCGCATGAATAACAGATGCAAAACATGCTTTAGTGCCAGAGGAAGGCATATTTCTTACTGAGAGACCGTTGTCAACCTTTATTTTGCCAGTCTGAGCTGTGTCGAACGTAAACGTTATATATGTCTGTTATCCTGCTTTCTCATTTGGTGAAGACTCTACCATTTTTCGTCATAAATGTACCACTTCACCTCCATTACGTATGTAATGTGTTTCATGTCGGCCATCATTGCCTGTGATTATTCCTGTCCAACAATGTCTCTATTCTATAGCCAAGCAGTGTATGTATACAGGGTGGAGAAAAGCTGTGTCACAAAATTTTAACCCCGGATAGCTAATGCCAGTAGGAACCAAAATTACTAATGTCGATAAGGTCGTCAACGCACGATTTTTAAACTACGGAAACTTGGCGCCAGCACTCCGATTGGCTGCGGGATTGACCTGTTGCCGGATGCTATGGACAACGCATGACAGCGAATGCTTACGTGTGAATGCCTCTGACGTAAGGTGGAGGCAAACAGCAACACATTTTCGACACGTGTGCATATCAAGTTGCGGCAGTGACGGGGCGAGGGACATTTGTATGTGTGAACCGAGAACCATAGCTCTGCCCGTCAACCGACGAACGGCAACAGGACAATCCCACGGCCAATCGGAGGGCGTGGAGCCAAGCTTCCGTAGTTTAAAAATCGTGCGTTGTCGACATACACAATGTAAGTAATTTTGACTCCTACAGAATCAGTTATCCAGGGCTAAAATTTCGTGACACGATTGTTCTCCACCCTGTATAAACATTTATATTGATTTTCAAGTGAAGCTAACAATTAAGGGTGAAAATATTTTCCTTAAAAATTACTAGTTTCTGAATACTGTTCAAAAAGGAACAATATCATTGTGGTTATTAGAAAGCATAAAAATAACGGCTAAATAAGTCACCAGCTTTTAATCAGCTTGACAAAATACTAACTTTCAGACGAAACAAAGAGAAAATTAACTACAAACGCCTAATAAATGAAACAAATCATATTGAATTGACTGTAACTGCGTTCGCGAGAATAAAGTATAGAAGCAAAACTCGTCGTGGAGCTAGCACATACAAACGTTCCTAGATGGCAAGCTCGAGAATTGGACAGAACCGTGACTGCAATATTTTGTTTGTATTCGTTTCTGTTTTTACACATAGTCTGCATCCTGCACGGTATTTCAGTTCAGATCGCAGGACGCGCGAAAGATCGAGCAGAGCCCTTGATGAAACTTCATAGCAGATTATAATTGTATTCCGGACCAGGAATCGAACCTCAGGCCTTCCAGAAAGAATCCCCCAGGCTCGGGCTAAGCCACGTCTCCGCAATATGCAGGAGATGAGGTACTGGTGGAAGTATATTGTGCAGGCGGGCAGGAATTCTTTCTCGGTTAGATCAGTCGGTAAAAAGGCAAACGTTCTATGTTCGAGTCCCGCTCCGGCACAAATTTTAATTGTCTTCATTCCATTCTACAGCTAAGACTACAATTAATTTATTTACATTTTTATTTATATAGATTTACCGGACTTCTGGGTTGATGCGCTCTCCATACTATTCTATCCTATGTAAGCGTCTACAACTTCAAATAGCAATGGTAACCCACATCCTTCTGAATCTGCCTACTATATTCATAAAATGTGTCCTATTAATCGATCTCTTCTTTTAGTCAGGGTGCGTCACAAATTTATTTTCTCCCTAATTCTATTCTTCAGTATATTCTTCTGTAGCACCACATTTCAATACCTTCTATTTTCTTCTTGTCTAAATTGTTTATCGTCCATGTTTCACATCCATACATGGTTACACTCCATAAAAATACTTTCAGAAAATACGAGTATTCCCTAATACCTAAATCTAAATTCGATGTTAACAAATTTCTCTTCTTCAGAAACGCTTTTTCTTTTACCATGGCCATTTTGCATTTTGTATCCCCTCTACATTGGCCATCGTCAGTTATTTTGCTGCCCAAACAGAAAAAACTCATCTACTGCTTTTAATGCCTCCTTTCCTACTTTAATTCCCTAAGTACAACCTGATTTAAACCGACCACATTCCATCATACTTGTTTGCCTTTTGAAGATGTTCATCTTATAAGCTTCTTTCAAATTTTTCTTTGGTCCTATTTAGTGCTTGCTCAATGTACAGATTGAGTAACGTCAGGAATAGGCCGCAGCGCTGTCTCACTCCCTTCTCAATCACTGCATCCCTTTCATGCCACTCGATTCTTATAACTGCCGTCTGGTTTCTGTATGGATCGTAAATAGCCTTTTTGCTCCCTGTATTTTACCCCTGCTACCTTCAGAATTTCAAACACGGTATCCAAGTCAACATTGGCAATAGCTTCCTCTCTACAAATGCTATAAACATAAGTTTACCGTTCCTTAATCTATATTCGAAAGAAGTCGTAGGGTCAGTAGTGCCTCGCGTGTTCCCACATTTCCGTGGAATAGAAACGGATCTTCACTGATATATGGATATGGTGTCTGTTCTTTCGCACATGTCCGAAAGAACAGACACCATTGTTGACCTTTAGCCGTCTAGAACGAAATTAGAATTAATTTAATATCTTCAGCTACTGACGGGCATTGATATATATCAACGGGGACAGGTGAAAATGTGTGCCCCGACCGGGACTCGAACTCGGGATCTCCTGCTTACATGGTAGACGCTCTATCCATATGATCCACCGAGGGGACACAGGATAGTGCGACTGCATGGACGATCTCGCGCACGCCTCCAGCGAGACCCACATTCTCACATTGTATGTCCACACACTACATTCGTGGTGTCCCACCCGAACACACTCATTACTCGTGGAAGACATTCTTACCAAGTTCCGTACGAGTTCAGGGAATATGCGTGCATCCGCACAGAAGAGGGTCATGGCCGGTATTGCCAGAACTATATACTTATATGGATATGGTGTCTGTTCTTTCGGCCTGGTCTTTTTACCTATTTGATCCTCTGCCGCCTTCACTATTTCATCTCTTAATGCTACCCATTCTTTTTCTACTGTATTTATTCCCCCTGTTCTTGTCAATCGTTGCCTAACGCTCCCCTGAAACTCGCAACAACCTCTGATTGTTTCAAGTTATACAGGTTCTGTCTCCTTAATTTCCACCTTTTTGCAATTTCTTCAGTTTTAATCTACTGCTCATAACCAATAAATTGTGATCAGTGTCCTCATCCGCCCTTGGAAATGTCTAACTGGTTTCGTAATTTGTGTCTTACCACTATATAGTTGACCTGAAACCTTCCGTTGTCCCTAGATCTCTTCCACATGTATAGCCTTTTTCCATGATTCTTAAACCAAGTGTTAGTGATGATTAAATTATGGTCTGTGCAAAAAAAAAGAAAAGGTTCAAATGGCTCTGAGCACTATGCGACTTAACTTCTGAGGTCATCAGTCGCGCCGACCGGGGTGGCCGAGCGGTTCTAGGGGCTACATTCTGGAACCGCGTGACCGCTACGGTTGCAGGTTCGAATCCTGCCTCGGGCATGGATGTGTGCGATATCCTTAGGTTAGTTAGATTTAAGTAGATCTAAGTTCTAGGGGACTGATGACGTCAGAAGTTAAGTCCCATAGTGCTTAGAACCATTTAAACCATTTCATCAGTCGCCTAGAACTTAGAACTAATTAAACCTAACTAACCTAAGGACATCACACACATCCATTCCCGAGGCAGGATTCGAACCTGCGACCGTAGCGGTCACGCGGTTCCAGACTGAAGCGCCTAGAACCGCACGGTCACACCGGCCGGCGTCTGTACAAAATTCTACCAGTCGGCTTCCTCTCTCACTTCTTTCCCCCAGTTATATTCACCTATTTTTCTTTCTCTTCCTTTTCCTACTATCGAATTCCAGTCTCCCATCACTATTAATTTCGTCTCCACGAACTATCTGAATAATTTCATTTGTCTCGTCATACATTTCTTCAATCTCTTCATCATCTGCGGATCAAGTTGACATATAAACATTTGCTATGTACTGGCCATTTCCCTCTTCTCATTTCTGACGGCGATTTTGCAAGGTTATTCGATTTCGCACACGCAGCCACTGCTCGGCGTGATACTAGTTGCGTCAAGTTACGCGTGAAATCATTCGTAGCAATGGGCAGTTAGCAACAGCCAAGAATAATAATCATTCGTTACAAAGGTAAATTCTTTAAAGTTGTTAATATGTGCGACACTATAAGCAAGTAAGTCACGTGCCCAATGCTAGTAATCGTAGAGGGTAAAAAACACTATGCTTTGCCGGGCATAAAGTTTCGCTCTGTGAGAAAGCTACCAGTACAGCACACAAGTAAGCCGTGCGGGGTAGCCGCACAATCTGGGGCGTTTTGTCACGCTCGGCGCTGCTCCCTCCGTCGGAGATTCGAATCCTCCCTCGGGCGTGGGTGTGTGTGTCGTCCTTAGCGTAAGTAAGTTTACGTTAGATTAAATACTGTGTAAACTTAGGGACCGATAACCTCAGCAGTTTGATCCCATAAGAACTTACCACAAATTTTTCCATCTAAGTAAATAAAGAAATTTATGCTGACCTTTAACTCAAAATATTACTTTGTGCTTTCAAATTGGTCATTAATCCATTAGTTTCATCACATGGGCTCGTTCACAGATTATTTTACAAATCTATTACATTGCAAGACTAATGAGATAGGAGCATTCCGTATTATCTTCGAAGGAATTATTTAGATTCTTACCGGAGCTAAAAAAGTGTTCCTTTCACTTCTCGCGTAACGGTGTTTTATGGCTTGCTACCCGGCCTCATTTGACTCTCCTGCTGGATTGGGGTGGCAGACTGTCCTTCTCCGCTCTATACCAGTGTGGGGGATGGCTTTCAGCAGAAAACAACTTTACAGCTATTCCATCCCCCTTACATAAAACTTCCACCTCACGAGCCAGCTAAAAGCCCAAGGCTGTCGTAATTGACTCCCTCACCGTACGAAGAGGAAAGATGATACAGAAATAATTAGAAACGCCGTCATTGTCAGTAGTGAATACTGCTTGTAGGTTTCATGCATTATTAGTGATTTGTCTTGGCTTATCATTGGGTTTTGCATATTAAATTACGAAACAGGTTACAGAATAGTTTTGGGAATACACTAACATCTAACACCATCCCTCCAGTCACTCGGGTGTAAAGAACTGCATCCACCACAATTAGGGATCGGACAATGTCTTCTGGCACCTGGTCACCTCCTGTGACAGGAAGACCAGCCAGTGTACGAGGCTTGTTTGATGATAAGCTTTCAGTACTCTGGCTGTCAGCTCAGTAAATTTTCTACTCTGAGGAAGATTTTGTCTAGTTATGGATTCAACCTCTTTATTAGGATAAAAATGCACTGCCTGACAAAAGAGTGAAGTACCGAGAAGTGGAGGACGAAATGAAATGGAACTTCACTGGACCAAAGGGTACATGGTGTTATCTAACTGAATACAAAATCGAGTGAAATTTACAAAGAACTTGGGAGTCTGAGATGACTTTTCAGTGTGACGTTGCGTCCCTCTGGAATCATGCAAGCTCTGAATCGGTTACAGAAGGTGTCATAAAATTACTATTCTCTCCCGATGCATGAGTGTTTCAACTGCTCCTTGTTGTTGTTGTTGTTGTGGTCTTCAGTCCAGAGACTGGTTTCATGCAGCTCTCCCTGCTACTCTATCCTGTGCAAGCTTCTTCATCTCCCAGTACCTACTGCAAACTTCCACCTTCTGAATCTGCTTAGTGTATTCATCTCTTGGTCTCCCTCTACGATTTTTACCCTCCACGCTGCCCTCCAATGCTAAATTTGTGATCCCTTGATGCCTCAGAACTTGTCCTACCAACCGGTCCCTTCTTCTTGTCAAGTTGTGCCACAAACTCCTCTTCTCCCCAATTCTATTCAATACCTCCTCATTAGTTATGTGATCTACCCATCTAATCTTCAGCATTCTTCTGTAGCATCACATTTCGAAAGCTTCTATTCTCTTCTTGTCCAAACTATTTATCGTCCATGTTTCACTTCCATACATGGCTACACTCCATACAAATACTTTCAGAAACGACTTCCTGACACTTAAATCCATACTCGATATTAAATTTCTCTTCTTCAGAAACGCTTTCCTTGCCATTGCACAGACTACATTTCGTATCCTCCGTACTTCGACCATCATCAGTTATTTTGCTACCCAAATAGCAAAACTCATCTACTACTTTAAGTGTCTCATTTCCTAATCTAATTCCCTCAGCATAACCTAATTCGACTACATTCCATTATCCTCGTTTTGCTTTTGTTGGTGTTCATCTGATGTTCTCCTTTCAAGACACTGTCCATTCCGTTCAGCTGTTCTTCCAAGTCAGAATTAAAATGTCATCGGCGAACCTCAAAGTTTTTATTTCTTCTCCATGTATTTTAATTCTAATTCCGAATTTTTCTTTTGTTTCCTTTACTACTTGCTCAATATACAGATTGAATAACATTGGGGATAGGCTACAACCCTGTCTCACTCCTTTCCCTTCCCTTTCATGCCCCTCGACTCTTATAACTGCCACCTGGTTTCTGTACAAATTTTAAATATCCTTTCGCTCCCTGTATTTTACCCCTGCCACCTTCAGAATTTGAAAGAAAGTATTCCAGTCATCATTGTCAAATAATTTCTCTAAGTCCACAAATGCTAGAAATATAGGTTTGCCTTTCCTTAATCTATCTTCTAAGATAAGTCGTAGGATCAGTATTGCCTCACGTGTTCGAACTGGTCCTTAATGTTCTGGATACTGACACTGAGATGAAGTTCACATCCGAGCTGGTCCGAGACGTGTTCTGTCAGGGACAGAACTAAGGATCTTGCTGGTCACAATAGTAACTCAACATCACGCACGCAGTTCATACACACTTGTGATGTGTGGAAGAAAAGTTTCCCGTTGGAAAATGTCACTGCAGTATTGTAGCTTGACAGGTAACATATGAGCTCACATGACATGTCATTGTACCCTCAGAGTTCCTCCATGATTAACAGCTGTGACCTGAAGTCATATCTGACCACTGCCCAGCCAATGACTCCAGAGGTAACACTTCTTGAAAGATCGGGACCTCTCTACTTGTCGCCGCCGTACTAGCTGACAATAGTCATTCAGGTTAGCGCAAAATCGTGATTCATCGCTGAAAAGAATGCAACACCATTCAACAGCAGTCCATGCTTCCTGATCACAGCACCACTCCAAGTGCAGTTGTTCGTGTTGTGGTGTTAAAGGCAACCTACGCAGGGGATGCTAATTTACTAGTACGGCATTTGCTAGTCTCTGGTTCAAACGGCTCTGAGCACTATGGGACTTAACTTCTGAGGTCATCAGTCCCCTAGAACCGAGAACTAGTTAAACCTAACTAACCTAAGGACATAACACACATCCATGCCTGTGGCAGGATTCGAACCTGCGACCGTAGCGGTCGCGCGGTTCCAGACTGTAGCGCCTAGAACCGCTCGGCCACCCTGGCCTTCTGTTAGTCTCTGACCAATGGTACAGAATACCACGAATCCATTACTTGATGTCAGATGGCTGGAGCATATGTGAAGGGGTATGATGTTCTTGGTGCACAGAATGGCGATCCTCCACTGTAGTGATCAGACTCTGCGCAACTGGAATCTTGAAGAGTATGCCTACCCTTGCATTCCCATGCTGTCGAACATCGGGCCATTGTCACATCTGTATGCCTCACATATATGGATACCGCACTAATCAACCGCCCCAAAAAATGTAGATCGACATTGAGGCATGCATTTTTCATATCATCTGATCGCGTTGTACAGGAGACATCCAAATTATATCTCTTGATATACTTAGCTTATAAATTCCCTAGCGTATTTTTATAAGTACAATTTTATGCCTACCCAGAAATATTATTATATGTTTTCCTTACAATGTAATTATTATCTAAATTTTCTAAACATTATTTCCTGAACACAGTATCGTTTACAATACTACAATAATGCCAAATAGTAGATCAATCAACTGGTTCAAATGATTATTTCATCATTCATCAGTTTCTCTATTATGTAGCAGCAGTTCTCTACCAGGTGATTTGCAGTTTCCCTTTCGGTAAAGCTATCTCCATCTTCGATGTATCACTAACGTTCAGTTAATTGCCAATTTTCATCCTATCTCTGAGGATGACCGTTAGTAGAATGTTAAGCAGTGCTTTGAACCATTAAATTTTCCTGTGTCTAGTGTTACACATAGGTTTGAAATACTTTACTTCATTTAGCTCAGGTTCACTGCACAAAAGGCTGATGATATCCATTATTTACAATGCAGCGATAGGTGATAGATTTAAGTTCTTGAATACTGGATAATACAATATTCGTGAAGGGGCAACACACATTTTCCTAATGATTCTATTTCGCAGTAACACAATACATTACGTTTGGTTTGAAATCCTACAAAAAAAAAAGTCATATCTAATTGCAGGCTCAAAGTAAATGTGCTGTATCACTTCACTGTTACTCATCTCTGTTGCGAAAGACAGTATGTCAGCTGAAAAAGCAAAGCTATTTAATTTAGTAGCTGAATAACCTATTTCTGCCTGCAAGCTTAAATTTTTGTCCAAATTTAGTCCTGTGGTGCTTTGATTAAACACAGCTAATATTTTACATCGAGCACTCTAGTTATTAACAGAGACAGTAAACGCTTACAGAAAGACTTTCTGATTGAATTTCGTCAACCAAATGTTTTGGGTGACTTTCACTTTTCCCTTTCTTGTTCCTCTGCACTTCTTCTCTTCATCCATTGAGCAAACCTGATGCAATTAGACACCATCGCTCGACTAACTGACTCAGTATTATTGTGACATATAATATAATAATACTATATCAAGACAAGTATCCTAGGCTGATGTATCGTTATTTTGAAAGTAAATAATGTCATAAGGTAAACAAGTTATTTACCGCTTCAGCGAACTAATTTATTAGTTGTAGTAACCTTGATCGTGTTCTAAGCACTCACTCCGTTTTTATCCTTGTAAAAAATGTTCTTTAAAGTATGTTATTCAGACTGAAATAAAGTACGATATCTGTTAAGAAGCACCCCTCTCGGCGAAGGTATTGCTATTTAGATATTGTTCGAGAGGACCCGCAGTTAGTTTTTACACAAAGTTTGTCTGTACGCATCACAGATCGAGATACTAGTATTTAAGCTGAGATATTTAATTTTCATATAATCGTATATTAATTTTTTCTCTTTGTACATGGTACATGGTACACTACAATGCTAAGAGTCTGATCGTTTGAGTCTTCTTCATAACTTGATTTTTATGTACGATGCTGAAGTCAATGTTTTTGTTACTGTTTAGTTGTAAAGTGTTTAAAAATTGTTGGAAATGATAAGTTTCAGACCATTTCGTTGGTACCACATTTTCTGGCTACTTAGTGCGTTTACAACACCGGCAGAAACTTCTGATGTGTTTTCTATTTCGATGAATACTGAAGTATCTTATGTACACGTGAGTGGCTGGGCACTGATACTGAGAGGTAAATCATTTATATAAAGGAGAAACATGACGATCCTAAAATTAACTCTTGAGGAACTCCTTGTCAAATTGATTTCCACTGAGGTGCGTAATTTATCATTATTGTCTGCTTCTTGTTTATCAGGCTACTGCAGAACACTGACTGACGCTATACCTGCCTACCTCATAAAAACCAAATGTTTTTACGAGGTCTTCTTGTTTATCAGGCCTACTGCAGAACACTATGACTAATGCTATGCCTGCCTAACTCATAAAAACCAAATGTTTTTACGAGGTCTCAGGAGATATCTGCAACATTATTGTGTTTGTGGAGTGATGAGTGACTTATTCAGTGAATTCATTAACTGAATTCGTGGTGCTTATCCATTTCATGGATCTATATTGGTTTCTGATACTAGCATAACACTTTGTAGTAAAATTTATTTTAACTGCAGCAGTATTTTAAAACACTGTGGTCCAAATGGTCCAAAGGGCTCTGAGCACTATGGGACTTAACATCCGTGGTCATCAGTCCCCTAGAACTTAGAACTACTTAAACCTAACTAACCAAAGGACATCACACACATCCATGCCCGAGGCAGGATTCGAACCTGCAACCGTAGCAGTCGCGCGGTTCCGGACTGCGCGCCTAGAACCACTAGACCACCGCGGCCGGCAAAACACTGTGGATAATAAGACTGGAAGGGTAGTGGTATGTAATGACTGCGCCGTTCTATACCTACAATAAGTATATCTAGGAAGTTTTCTTGTTCAAATGACAGACTGATTATTAAAAACAGAGGATGATCTATTATATAATGCACCTTTTAATTACTTTGCTGGATGTTCCTACCCATCTTTCCAATTGTATTTATTCCATCTTCAGTTAAAACTTTACTAATTTCTACAAGGGTCACTATTTCGCCCAGGCAAAAGAAATTGACACTGGTTTGACAGGTATGACACATTACATTTTGCTACATTCATGAGAAATTTGCTGAAGCATTCTGGAATCTGAACAGGCTTCATGACAGTGTTGTTATTATGTTTAATTTTTGAAATCTTCTGATAGTTAACTGCTACACCCAATTTGGATTTAACAGCAGACTGTACTGCCTTTAGCTTATTCCTGACCATATTATTTGACACTCTTTTGGCAGCCTTCACTGCGTTTTTTAGTTGGTACTGCACAACTCTGTAACATTCCACATTGTCAATAAAGCCTGGGTGTTTATTATGTTTCAGTTCTTAATGTAACTCTCTTTTTCTTCCACTTGATATTTTTGTGCTTGTATTATTCCGGTTTATTTTTCGCTTTTTATGTGAGATCCTTAGGACGAATGATTCGCTGAATACCGCTAGAAAACTTTCTTGAAATATATGAAAGTTCTCAGCACTTGATATACTATGCTCTATGAGCCATATGACTGCATTTTTATTTCATATAACAGCTTCGAGATATTTCTATAGAAGTTTCTTTTCATCTAACCCTTCTCGCCATTTGACGTCATAAATATTTTAGAACAAACTTAACACGGAAAAAATTATATTTCTTAAATACAAAGACAGTAGCAATGTCCAAAAGTTTTAAATAAATCAAAATATTTACATTTCGTATGACTTATCGTGTGCGATATGATTTTTTTTACAGGCCGGATTATGGCACATCGGTGCGCAAATGTGCCATATTCTGGTACACGAGCCACCTAGCAGCGGCTGGTCGAACGACAGCCCCGTGGTCGTCCTGATTCCCGAGTCGTCCGAGAGGGCGGCGACACCGCAGCGCAGGAAATCCGGCAGAGCCGGCAAGCCTCGAACTAAATTCCGTCTGTCGGTGAGTTTAACTGACACCTCCAAGCAGTAGTCATTAATGCGTAGCTCTCATCATGATCAAGACCTATACTGAGTCAGCTATTTATACATGTACTGTGTACATAATAAAATCTTTAAATGATAAAATATCACCCTCTGGGATCTTCTGTGACTTATTAAAGACTTTTGATAGTAGCTATCAGAATAGCCTATTGCAGAAGTTTTCATGGCATATGTAATTAAAGAAATGCAAGGTTTATTTCGTATTTAAAAAACAGAATACTGAAGGTTATCCTAGGCTGTTCAAGTAATACAGGAAGGGACGCCACAACATCTGCAGGGAGACAAATTACAATAGGAGTCCCTCAGGGTTAAATCATTGGCCCACTACTGCTCTTGCTTTGTTAATGATCTGCCATTTCATTTGAAACATCTGTCTGCAGATGATACAAGCATTGTTGTAAAGCAGGGCAAAGAAGCATCACTAGTGAAAAGAGTAAATGCTGTTTTCATGAAAGGTACTGAATAGGTTTGCACAAATCGGCTATCTAAAAAATTTGAAAAAACGCAGTTCATCAGGTTTTTACTATCAAAAATATCCTACCCCCAGTTAATATGGCAGACCAAAACGAAATAATAAACAATCTAGAAAACTGTAAGTTCTTCGGTATGCATGTTGATGAAAACTTAAATTGAAACCTCTGCATAGTAGTCCTGTTAAAATATTTAGGTTCGGTTACTTTTGCCATGAGAATAATTATCAACCTTGTCCAGCTAAAATATTTAGGTTTGGTTACTTTTATCATGAGAATAATTGTCAACTTTGTGGATGCAGAAGTATTTAAGTTACTATATTTTGCATATATTTAATTTTTAGTCGTATGTAAATGCTCTGCGTTTGTTGTGTTGACACTTTCCACATCACAGCTTTTATTGTAAATTTGATCTATGAAACAAATAACTAACTAAATAACTGATGTACAACATATTAAAAAGACTTTCTGTCTCGTTTAGATAGCAGACAATAGCCGTTTCGTTCTGGTGATTCAAGTGTTATTCTCCTGCCTGTAGAAAGCCTTCCTGCACTATGTTTCTTTTTCCAACTACATAGGGCAGACTGTTGTCATCCAGTATGGAGTCCAAAAGACAACCTGTCGCCGTATCAGTGGTCTTCCCTCTATCCATCTTCAGTTATTTTCCATCTCTCTCTCTCTCTCTCTCTCTCTCTCTCTCTCTCTCTCCCTCTCTCTCTCATCACCGGCGCGCAAGTCGCCCAATGTGGCGTCGAATGAAATAAGACTTGCACCTGGCGGCCGAACTTCCCAAAATAGAGGCCTCCTGGCCAACGATGCCATAGGGTCATTTCATTTTCTCTCTCTCTCTCTCTCTCTCTCTCTCTCTCTCTCTCTCTCTCTCTGCGAGATATAGGGCTTACTTTTTCCTTACAGTCGCCCTTTTATTTACTAGTCCTGTTTTCTGTCGATGGTCTTCCTCCAGCCTCATCAATGTTCGTGACAATGTAAACACCTTTCGTTTATTTCCGTTTTTTTTGTGTGGTGTAATATTCATCTGTTTCTCGTTAAATGCAACCATGACACATGACACACGTAACTAAGATGATTCGTTTGTAGACCTTTTATTTTTTCCAGTATGTTTCACCCTCCAACGTGTTAGTGGGATTCACAGCGACCAGAAAATAAATTAAATAACAACAACAGTAAAATATATGAAAAACAGGAAAAGATGCAATTCCTTTAGAGATTCTCATAACGTTAGTGAGGGATGCAGTATAATCATAGAACTTAGACACATGTTTTTAACAAGCATCTGGCAGAAAGATGTGATATGCCAAAAGGTTTGATTAACCCATTCATAAATGAAGTGCACAATAAAGGGCAAGAAGATGGGAAGTTATAATAATAAATGAAATGGTGTAAATAATCCTCTATGGAGGCTGCATAGGAGGACATTAACAAACTACAGAAAGCTGAGTACAAGGCACTGAAGAACAAATCAGTCTGTGAACTGGAAAGTCACACCTCAAGGACATGTTGCGCCCACCTTCGTTAAAATTTATTTGCAATATGCTCTTAGGAAATGGGAAAAGAAGTGTGAAAAGCTGAGTACAAACACACTGTTATTCGCAGGTACTGAGACTGTTAATGCCTAGATGAAGGAGATATAAACTATATAATGCAAAAGCTTATTATGGAAATTGCAAATTGTGGTCGCGTTATAAATTATACAAAAAATCTGAATGTTCTTAGGAACACTATTTTTTTAATATTAGAAACCACTATGATTAAAGTGAGTAAGCTATATGAGTACATTGGAAGCATGATATCAGAAAACTTATTGAGCGGGGGAGGCATACAAAATCGGTTAACACAAGAGAGGAAATGTGAACTGCCTATTCTGGTTCAGTAAATAATAATAATAATAATAACAGTAAGAAAAAAATTAATAGTCAGACTCTAATGTATACAAAACCATTGCAGAGCCAATTAGTGTTTAAAAATTTTATAGTTACCTAGTTAGTTTCATAGTCCATATATCTTCTGCATGATAAATCATAATGATGTGAAATAAGTCATTTAAATTCACATCACAAAATTATTTTTAAATGTGGCTGCATGTGAACATTTATAAGGTCACTTTTTTTAATATACAGATATGAATTAGTAATTCCTACCACCTTTTACACATTACAATAGTAGAAATTCATCTGTGGAAAAGAAGCTCTTGCCATGGACAAACTTTTTCAATCTATTTCCAAATTTTACTTTGCTGTCTGAAGACATTTTACATTACTGACTAAGTGATAAAAATTTTAGTTTCAGCATTATTCACCCAATTTTGAACTAACAATAACCTTAATGTGGAGTAATTAATGTCATTTTTTTTTCTTCTGGTATTGTAATTATGTACAGTCGTGGACAAAACGAGCGAGACCCCTCGCCTTTTCGTTATGCTGATCTGCACAGCTTTGAAGTCTGCTACACAGCATAACAGGCAAGGCGACGAAGTGCTACCAACATACTATGCACAGGCGTGAAATTGAAAAACTATCCGAACTTTGTCAGACTGTTTTCAATCATTTGTAAGAGTATATTAACGCTGATTAGTGTGTTAAACACAACACGTAAATATAAAATATAAATGAAAGAAGAAGCGCTAATTAGTATGAACTGTACTAATAAAAATGAATTCCAGCTTATCGAGATAACATAACTGTTTTAGTAAGACAAAGTACCCCACATCGTTACGAATTGGCAAAACATTACGCGCATTCGGCCACGAAACGGCCTATGTCATCGTTCAGACCTGTCACATTGGATTGCCGTTGCTGAACTACCATGAAAGTCTGCAAATTTAGCAAAGCGTGAAGATTTATAACGAAATTCTTTAGAAAATCATTCGTTGCCACATTTAAGTCGATTCAGTTATCGACAGAAGCTGAAAAAGTAGGCAGTAACAAGTATGAAAGTCTACAAGAGTTTCATATTGACATTCACAAGGCGGTGGTTCAGAATAAAGGTAGCAATAAAACGCTTTTGGGGCGCGAGAATTTCTTAAAATGGTTTTACTGATAGTCTATCTGCCTCCATCGAGATTAGAACCGAAAACAAACCAGACCTCCCTTGCAGTAGCAATACCTTTCACTACACTCGCAGACAACCCAGGCAAACAGCCCTCTATTATTACACCAGACATGAGTAAGCCGGCAATTTCGCAATGAAAATGGCAAAATGATCTGCAGTTTCTGTTGCATAGAGCTTTCTGGACGCAAAAAAATGAATTCCCTACCTTTATGTCCCCGCTTATGTGACGATCATTCGGGATGTTTATCGAAATAACAAAATACTGTTATTAGCGAGGAAATTTAGTAGGATAATTCTGCACCACCCCAGGAAATAAACGGCGACTTAGCTGCCAAACATATTCTACAATGTTTCGAATTCTCCATTAGACTCGCCACAGCCAGAAAACGTTCATTAGACAAAGTGTTTCTTAAGCTAGCTAGCAATGGAAATACTCTCACTTCTAAAACGCGGTGGCATTAATACTGGGATCTGAATTACCACGTGTATGGGCAAATGGATTTTATTTGCATTCCTGGAAAGGTGATTTGGATCGAAAGCGTAGCTACGATTAATATACTGAGAATCGATTGCAACTATAACATTTCGAATAAACAGTAAGGTGGATTATTTATGCAGCCCTCATCTTCAGTAACTGTCGTAGCTATTTTCGTTGTTAGGATTTCGTCATCTAAATCGGTAAAAATGGAACCCTACTAGTCTCACCTTCTTGGCCGTCTGTCTACCCAACCCTTGAAACCCATTTACCTCGAGTAAGGGCAGACATAATAAGCGGAAAAGTGTCGCACTTCCTGCGGTACACGGTCCCTTGGTGGTGTAAAAAAGTGAGCTATGTCAACGCAATCTAAAGATGCGGCCGTCTATGTAAAGAAAATTTACGCGAAAGGTCAAAAAATTGCTCTAAGAACTATGCGACCAAACTGCTTAGGACATCAGTCCCCTAGACCTAGAACTACTTAAACCTACCTAAACTAAGGGCCTCACACACATCCATACCCGAGGCAGGATTCCAACCTGTGACTGAAGCAGCCGCGCTGTTCGTGACTGAAGCGCCTAGAACCGCACGGCCACCGCACCCACTGAAACCCTTTTCACCATTAACAGAATTTCGTTATGAATCTTCACGCATTGCTAAATTTGCACACTTTCATGGTAGTTCAGCAACGGTAATCCAGTGTGACTGGTCTGAACGATGACACAGACCGTTTCGTGGCCGAATGCGCGTAATGTTTTGCTAATTCGTAACGATGTGGGGTACTTTATCTAACTAAAACAGTTATGTTATCTCGATAAGCTGGAATTCATTTTTATTAGTACAGTTCATACTAATTAGCGTTTCTTCTTTCATTTATATTTTATATTTACGTGTTGTGTTTAACACACTAATCAACGTTAATATAGTCTTACACATGATTGAAAACAGTCTGACAAAGTTCGGATAATTTTTCAATTTCACGTCTGTGCATAGTATGTTGGTAGCACTTCGTCGCCTTGCCTGTTATGCTGTGTAGCAGACTTCAAAGCTGTGCGGATCAGCATAACGAAAAGGCGAGGGGTCTCGCTCGTTTTGTCCACGACTGTACATCGTTGTTCCTTTTGAACTGCAGTGAATTATTTATAGATAACTCCATAAAGGCATAAATTTACTGTGAAGCAATAATGAAAATGCCTAACTCCTTAACAGATATTTACAAGACGACTGTGGGTGAGCATCACATATGATCATTACAGCACGCTATTGAACAATCAGACTTTGTTTCTTAAAGATGAGTTACCCTGGAACATTATTCCATCTGACATTACTGAATGAAAATACGCAAAATATGTCAAGTTACCGATTTGTCTCTCCCCAAGATTTTCAGTCATTATAAGTGCAATTTTGGCTGAACTATATTGTGTAATGAGTTCCAGAAAGTCACAATGTTGAAATTTCCTCTTCGCTTATTATTTCCTCACCATGTGTTACACTTAGTATTGATGTAGTATCTCTAGTTGATCATAACTGAGTGTATTATGTCCTTCTAAAATTGAGAATGGGACCATTTGCGGAAAACTAGTCATTGACACTTTCAAGAAAAGTGTTTAGCATTCTTTATGTTGTTGTATGTATGCTTTGATTGATTACAATACTAATCTCACCTGCGAAGAGAACTAATTCCGCTTGTTGTATGTTAGACAGAAGACTGTTTACGTATATGAGGGACAGTGACAGATCTAAAAATAAGCCTTGTGGAACCCCATACATGATTTCTCTCAAGACAGAACATTTCCCCCAGACTGCATTGTTACGTTACTAAATACAATTATCTGCATTTTTATGGTTAGATGTGACATCCATTGGTTGGCTATACCGTCTGTTCCATAAAAACTAACTTTATTTAAGACATTCACACAGTCAAATGCCTTAGACAGGTCACAGAAAATACCAACCTGAGTTATTTTGTTACTTAATTCTTGTAAAATTTGGCAAGTGAACATGTAAATTGCATTCTCAGTAAATGAGCTCTTCTGAAATCCAAACTGTGATTTACTGAGGATATTATCGTTTAACAGATGGGACACTATTCTAGAACGCATCACCTTCTCAAAAATTTTGGAAAATTATGTCAGCAGTGAAATAGATCATAGTTATTGACACCTCTCCTATCACCTTTCTTCTAGAGAAATAACGCTGAAAAACTTCTAGAGAAATCTCGCTGAAAAAATGCCTTGAATAAGTGATACATTACATATTTCAAATAATACTGGTTATTTTATGGGAACAAGTATTCTCTTGGAAAAATCATCAAATCCAAATTTATTGTATCTTAATTTCAGAAGGATAGTTGGTGATATACAGCTATGACTGAATTTTATGAGGTTCACTTTTCAAATATATGGCTGTGATTTTTTTTCTGTTGAGCTGTTTGTCCCTACATTTTGTACTATATTTAAGAAATGACTGTTAAACAGATGAGCTACCTGTAACTCATCATTTATAACCTTTCCATTTAATTTAATAGTGGTGCTATTTTGTTCTTTGACCAGTTGTCCTATCATTTCACTACACTCCACATAGCTTTGAAGGAAGCACTTTCAAAGCGAGTTTTCCTGTATAGCGTCCCCTCCTCCCCTTCCCCCTGCCGCAACCCACACCTTCCCTTCCTGTAATCGCTAGTAGCGTTTACACTCCAGGCGCCGTTGGGATTTTAAAAACAAGTTAAAGATTCGGGAATTTTAAAAACAGATTAAAGATTCACAATGATATATATTCTGATAAAAGTAGAAAACCACAAACATGAGCCAAGAGCAGCTATCACTTACATTTCAACAATACAGAGATCAAAAAGGTTCATTGATAATCGCTTTAACCAATGATTAAAATGAAATAAAATTACGAATACATTATTTGATCAAAAGTATCTGGACGGCTATTAGTAGACATTAACATGGGGTGTATCAACCCTCCGCCTTTATGAGACCTTGTACTCTGCTGGGAACATTTTCAGTGAGGTATCTGAATGTCTGTGGAGGAACAGCAGTCCAATCTTCGTCAACAGCCGCAACCAGAGAACATAATGATGTTGGATGCTGTGGCCTGGAGCGAAGTCGACATTCTAACTCATCCCAAACGTGTTCAGTTAGTTTCAGGTCGGAACTCTGGACAGGAAAGTCCATTTCAGGAATGTTTTTTCCACAAACTATTGTCTTGCAGATGTTGCTGTATGACAAGGTGCACTGTCATGCTGATACAAACAAAAATCGTTCCCGAACTGTTCTTCCACTGTACACAGTACGCAGTGCTCTAAAACGTGTTCACATTCTTCGACATTTAGCGTTTTTTTAAGCACACTAAATAGACCATACCCTAACCACAAAAAACACCCTCATAGCGGAACACTAACTACACCATACTTCGCTGTTAGCTCTACGCATGATGTCAGGCGAGGATCTCAAGGATTTCGCTGCGTCCGAACTCTTCAGTCGGATTGTCACAGGGTAAAGCGTGACCAAACCACTCGTTTCCAGTCTTCTAGCCATCCTCTGTCCAGCGGCATCGCTCTAAATAGCACCTCAATCGTTCCTTAGCTTTCAGTACAGAAATGTGTAGCTTATGAGGCACTGTCGACTACTGTATCCCATTCTTTTTAACTCCCTACGCACGTCATTGTGCTAGCTGGACTGTTAGTAACGCTTTGGGATTCAAAAGTGATTCCTTTCGCTGCTTTCATATGATTTTTTACAACCACCTGCCCTAATGCTTGGCGGACCCTGTCCATCAGTATATGAGATCTGCTTGGTCTTGGTTTCGCTGTGGTCGTCCCCTCGTATTCTCACTTCACAATTAGATCACCAACAGTGGACTTGGGTAGCTTTAGAAGACCTGAGAAGTCCCTAATGTACGAGGCCAATGCAACACTTTCTTTTCTAAAAGCAAGTTGATTTTATTCAGGGTTCCAATACGCCATATTAGTCCCCACTCTTTTGTCTACAACACCCTATTTTTCAACGTAATCTTAGTTCAATGTGACGGCCTTATGCCACGTCACTGGGAGGGCCTTTATGCCAACATGGTACCACTATACTGGTCGACGTTGGAGCCAATGTTTTGCTGCATCAGTAACTTCCTCTGCTACCACAGAGTGCATCCTTCATTGTGCCACAGATGGTCCTTCATTGCTCTTTATACTCTTCTGATAGGCGTCGAGGAAGCCAGCAGGCACACACCTTGGAGTACCCCTACTGGTGGACGAGTTTGTCAGCATTACCAACAAAGACGTACAGTTGTGCAGCAAGGCGTTTGATTGTGATCCGTCGATCACTTCAAACGAGAGTGTCCGCACGTTCCTACATAGCAGGATTCCCAGTTGCGTGCGGCCCGCAGTCACGCGAGTGATAAGCATGTTTACGCTACCTCGCGACGATGACAGACTCCTTGTCCAATGACACGTCGTGCTTTTGTTCATTTCAGACCTTCATAGATATTATGCAACCAAGCCTTTGTCAATATCAGCGATGCTCTGGTCTTCCGCCACAAGAAACTCAATGAGATCTCTATACTTTGAACACACATCCATTACAGCTGTCATTTTGAAGGCTACGTATAGTGCCACCACCTATCAGAAATTCATAAAAGTGTAAGGAGTGAAACGGAAATATTCCAGGATGTCCCACGATGATTTCTCCACTTCTTTTGAACTGTCATTGGCCTGGATAAAAAAATGTGTTGCATTACTTATTGTACGCCCTCATATTTGTTACTCAGGTGATCCACGTTAGAAATCAGCGAGCTCTCCTGACCGACCCATTTTGCTGTTAATACTTCTCCATTGACAACACAGTAGTCCACTCGTCCTCTATACCGGCAGGTTTGGATCTTGTAACATCTAGCGGTAGATTCAGCATTGCATACGAGTACTGGGATACTTTTGATCAGGTAATGTGTGTTTGAGTGAAACCACCATACTATTGTGCTTGAGACTGAATGTACGAGGAAACCGTGACGTGCTAGAGAGGTGGTAGACTACTGAACCCGTGAGACAGTGATCGAGGTGAGAAAAGGGATGGTCGCAGTGAATTCTTACCGTATGCCAGGCGATGTTCGTTTTCGACCGAAGCGTGAGGTAGTCGCATGCACATCGAGTACAAGAGGTGATATACGTAGGGGAGCAATATTACAACGTTCTGCTCAATGTAATGAGCACTTAAACAGTGACTGGTATCTAAGCAGCAAGTGCCAACGGCAAAGCGCCGTCGTATGGTGACAGTTGTCACTCCAGATGGAAGCAAACAGAAAGGAATGGGCACTGAGGTAATTCTGTGTATGGATTATCTCCCTCTTTGTTAGACGGCCTCCGTGGGCATACACACATGCGTCCCAACAGCCTGAGATGGCTTGTTATAATATCTGGTGTGCCTCAGGGGACGGTAATAGGGCTGTTGCTATTTTTGGTGTATATTAATGTCTTACCGGGTGGTATTGGCTGTGATCTCAGGCAGTCTCAGTCATTTTGCAGATGACGCGGTTAGCTGTGAGATAACTCTACGTGGCAATCATTGCAGTAATATCCAGTTAGATCTTGAAAAAATGCCAGTCCAGTGCAAAGACTGGAATCTATTTAGAAACGTACAGAAACGTGATGTTGTGCACTTCACGACAGGGGAAAAGAGTAGTATCCTTCAGGAGAGAACTTAAGAGACAATCTATGCCTAGGAATATTTGTGAATACCAGGGCCATACCAAGGGCGAGGAGCAACGGGCCCCTAGTAATGGTGCAGGCACTAAGTGGGAGCAAACTCTGGCAGAAAAAAGAGTGAGTAGGACTTGCACTCTGACGGTTCTTTACAAACTATTTTACGTGTCTAGATAATAATAATTATTATAATAATAGTAATAATTTGGTGTGGCTCAACGGCCTAGTGCAAGTCCTTCTTTTTGATGCCACGTTGGTGACTTGTATGTTCCTAGCCTACCCTAGTAAACGGCTGCGCAATATACGGTGGCTGATGCGCAGTGAGCAAAAGTGATGGGTGAGTTCACTCGTTTGCTCGGAAGAGAAGACCGACATTGTTTGACTGCTTTGGGCCGGTCGGCTATGCATTGTCATGACTAGAGACCGGATTATATGCATTTGCATGTTGCATATTCATTTGCGTATTTGGCTCCTTTTCATCGGTTATTGCACATTTTAACTAAAACCTAGTGACGATGCATATTTTCGCTGTATTTTTACAATATTTTTAAAATGTAGACGGGTGGTCTCTACGTCGATCTAATTTTTGATGTCTGACAGATTGACTGTGACCTAGAGCTGCGTGCAATCGCTAACCGAGAGGCTACTGCCTAGCGAAGTCATTGCAGAAGAGGAATGGGAACAGGCAGACAGAGTCAATGCCCGTGCGCCCGCGCTCCTGGTTAATCCCCTCCGCTGTCATACCGTACGCGTCGGTAACAATTAAACTACGCAAGCTTTTTGTCACACGTCCATTGTTACAGATTAACTTTCTATTTACTTGTACACTGTTGAACGTGTTTACGACGTGTATTGTGTAACATGTTGTGCGCCATGCCGCCCGAAAAAAGAAACGTTGTTTCGTGGATAGCTGATCATCCTGGAACACTACATATGACGGAATTGTTTTATATTGTGGAGTTTGCGAGAAAAACGTTTCGTGCAAAAAAGTTTCAAATAGACCAGCATGACAAAACAAGTCTTCAATCACAGGAATGCAGAAGAAAGGACAACGACGACAACTTCTGACAAGCTGCAGTAGCAGGGATTTGTTCAACGGTAATCAAAATCGTCGGTTTAACACGAATCTATGTGAAACATTTATTACAAGCAATATTCCTCTTCACGAGCTTACAAACCCAGTCCTCAAAGGCTTCCTGCGCAAAAATTGCTTAAATCAAAATATACCGGATGAATCAACATTGCGTAAAAATTATATACCTACAATTTACGTAAGTGTTCTCGAATAAATGCCCAGTGAATTCGGGAACAGCCTTATCTGGATTTCAGTTGACGAAACTACAGACACTTGTGGCCGTTGGATTTCAAATTCAATTGCTGGTGCTTTGAAAGAACAACCTTCTTATTCCTATTTAGTGGCCTGCAAAGCACTTGAAAGAGTAAATCATTCTACGATCGCTAGATATGTGAATGATGGTATTAGAAAAATATTTCCAGAATCTTCTGCGGATGAAAGAGCTTTTGTGTTTATTTCAGATGGTGCTCCCTACATGATCAAAGCAGGAAAGACCCTTCGAATATTTTATCCCAGTTTGATTCATGTGATGTGCTTTGTTCATGGAGTACATCGCCTTGCTGAAGAAGTACGTTCCACGATTGTGAGTGTAAATAATCCACAAAGAAAGTGTTTCTAAAAGCTCGTGCTCGCATCAAGACCTACAACGAAAAACTACCAAATGTGCCTTTACCTCCCGAATCAGTGGTAAGTCGTTGGGGTATGTGGGTCGAAGCTGTGTTGTTTTACAATGAACATTTCGAAGTCATTAGACTGGAAGTAAACGACTTCGATAGTGCAGAGACCTTGGCAGTTTGCCAGTGCAAGGAAGCTTTTAATGATAGCTGAATTAAGAAACATTGTTGTGATTAACACTCATTTTTCCCACTTTTGGCGTTTAATGAATCTATTCAGTTAATGAATAACATTATTCTAGTGAACTCCTCACTGCCAGAGATATTTCCAAGAAAACTTAAAGAAAAGTTTGAAAACATTTTAAACAATAACCCAGGCTTTGAACCCTTGTGCCAAATTGATAATTTTATTGATAGGATGGGTGAACATTTACCAGAAACAATAAGTGATAACAAAGCACCCAAATTAAAATACTGCCCTGTTACCTCAGTTGATGTAAAATGGTTTTTTCTGCTTATAAAAATGTTTAGAGTGATTATAAAAATGTTTTGAGTGATTGAAGACACTATCTTACTACCGAACATGTGGAACAGTACATGGTCATTTATGTTTACAATAGTAGAAAAATGTAAAATAAATTGTAATTGATGCTTCGGCCCAATAGTATTAATTAAAAGATAATGCTGTTCAAAAAATTAATGATTCTATGTTGTTTTTGTTGTGGATTGGCAAGAGAGCCAACCCACTATGAGAGGAAGCCGAAAGGCACGCGTTTTAGCTCTCGCAGGCTGGCGTGAGGTCTGGAACAGAACAAGGAAATTAGAATTTAGCAAAAAAGGACGTAGCTGTTGGAATACTTAACTTTAATCCGTAAATGGTGAACATCGCTCTTGACGGTACATGTTTTACAGCATCAATAGTAACTGGTAATGGCGCTTTGCTAGGTCGTAGCAAATGACGTACCTGAAGGCTATGCTAACTATCGTCTCGGCAAATCAGAGCGTAATTTGTCAGTGAACCATCGCTAGCAAAATCGGCTGTACAACTGGGGCGAGTGCTAGGAAGTCTCTCTAGACCTGCCGTGTGGCGGCGCTCGGTCTGCAATCACTGATAGTGGCGACACGCGGGTCCGACGTATACTAACGGACCGCGGCCGATTGAAAGGCTACCACCTAGCAAGTGTGGTGTCTGGCGGTGACACCAAATTCCTCCCCCGCAAATCGGCGGACGATTGTGGCATAAGGCTTCCGCCCGCCGTGCGGAGGACCCCATGTTGTATGCGACGAGGTGAGGAGCCTAACAACAGGCGAGGCTGTGCCACCCGCACCCTGCCATTCGGATCGAGGGGAGCTAGGAAACGCCTGGAAACCTGCTCTAGGGTGCACGCCAACATGCGGTGTTTGCGCCCGTAGAGAGACAGGAGGGTCCGGAGGGTCGACCTCCATCGGTCCGGGGCACCCGACGGGCGAAGACGACATATGGTCCGGAGCGGGCAAGAGTTCCGTGACGGAGGACAACTGGTCACGGGAAGCGATCGGCGGCGCGTGACCCAGGGAGGCGCCCGACGGTTGCAGCGACGCGTCCACTGCGGGCGTCGCCGGCGGGAGAACAGGCGGCGGCGGCGGCGGCGGCGCACCGCCATGGGGCAAAATGGAAGGCAGCGTCGGTAACACCTGGGGATGAGGCGAGCCAGTAGATGGGTCCCCAGGGCGCTGACCGGACGGCACCGTCGCTGAAAGCAGACGGGGAGCGGCAGATCCCGTGCGAGGCAGAAGCGCAGCTGATTGGGATGCCGACGCACCTCACCAGAGGCCCCCAAAACCAGATACATAGCGCGTCCGAGGCAACGCCGTGAACCTCGATAGTTGCGGTAGTAGACAACGTCGCCTGGAGCAAAAGCAGGTGACTGCCGCTGCACAGGAACCCGATGCGGCGGATGTAGCAAAGACACCAAGGTGCGATGAGGGCGACCGTGGAGCAACTCAGCCGGCGAGCGACCATCTCGGGGCTGAGAGCGATACGAGGACAAAAAGAGCAATAACGCGTCCTCCCGAGAATGCAACGCTTTCAACTTCAACATCTGTGACTTGAAAGTCCTGACCAAACGTTCAGCGGCACCGTCAGATGTTGAATACCATTGGCCTTGCAGAATGACTGAAATTCTGCGGACATGAATTGTGGGCCATTGTCGGAAACAATAGTCTGTGGAAGACCTTCAATGCAAAAGATAGCGGATAACGCTTGGATGATGGCAGATGGCGTCGTGGAAGACATCCGGACAACAAAAGGAAAATTACTGAATGAATCTACCACAACCAACCATCGACCATTCCAGAATGGACCAGCAAAATCGATGTGTAAGCGTTGCCAAGGGGAAGTGGCTTTTGGCCATGCAAAGAATTTCCGCGGTGGTGCTGATTGTTGTTCGGCACACACCATGCAAGAAGAGCACATATTCGTAATCGCGGCATCGATTCCGAACCCAGTACAGTGCTGACGAGCAAGTTGTGTCGTTCTCACTATACCCCAGTGTCCTTGGTGGAGAAGCCGTAAGACACAGGACTGCAACGAACGTGGGACCACGACCCTGATCATTATCAGAACGCAACAGCAAAACACCACGTCGTACAAACAGTCTCTCCTTGTGAGCAAAAAATCGGCGAACCAACGAATCCCCGATCCGTGACTTTGACAAGGGCCATTGAGTAGCAACGAAACGCAGAACGGTAGCCAGGACAGGGTCGGCAGCTGTGGCTGTAGCTACACGACGAAAATCAATCGGAAACGAGTCGACCACGTCATCGGTTTCCGAATCAGTGAACATGCAAGCAAGTTCGGAGGAATCGAATGCTCTATCCTCAGCAACAGGCAAACGGGACAACGCATCGGCGTTTCCGTGCTTAGCAGTGGACCGATACAAGATATCGTAGCGGTACTGCGAGAGGAAAATAGACCAGCGAATGAATTTCTGCGCTGTACGTGGAGGTACAGGCTTGGTCGAATGAAAAAGGGATGTCAAAGATTTGTGGTCTGTGATGATGGTAAAGTGACGACCATACAAGAAATCACGAAACTTTGTAACACCAAATACGAGAGCCAATGCTTCTTTCTCGATCTGTGAATAATTTCGTTGCGCAGACGAGAGCAATTTGGACGCAAAGGCAATAGGGCGATCATGCGATCCATCTTTGTGCGCAAGCACAGCACCGATCCCGAAATCCGATGCTTCCACCATCAACAAAAGGGGTTTCCGGGGATCGAACGGCGTAAGGCAAGTATTTGATAGCAACACCGATTTCAACTGGCGAAAGGCGCGTTCGCATTCCGTCGTCCAGACGAACGGAACACCTTTACGGCGTAAGTGATGAAGCGGAGCTGAAATGGAAGAGGCGTGGCGCACATATTTATTGTAATAGTTGATTTTTCCCAGCACACTCTGTAGCTGCTTCAAATTCTGCGGCGAAGGCAAGTCTTGTATGGCACGGAGGTGCTCTGGACTGGGATGTATGCCTTGGCCATTGATTACATATCCCAGGTAGGGCAAGTCGCGAGCAAAAAACACACATTTGTCCTTCCGCAAGCGAAGACCATTTTGTCGCAAGACCTGAAATAATGTTCTGAGGTTGGCTAAATGTTCTTCTTCCGTCTGTCCGGAGATCACAATATCGTCCAGATAGTTTGCTGCAGTAGGGACCGACGCACAAACAGTTTGTAGATATTGCTGAAACAATGCACGGGCGGATGCACACCCGAATGGCAGTCGTTTGAATCGATACTAACCAAGATGCGTGTTAACCACCAAGACGCGCTGGGATTCTTCGTCCACCGGTATTTGCAAGTACGCATCTGCTAGGTCCAACTTCGAAAAATTTTTACCCTGGCACAGTTTGTCAAAAAGATCTTCCGGGCAGGGTAAAGGAAAAGTTGCAGTCATTAGTTGTGGATTCACTGTTGCCTTGAAGTCCACGCAAAGTCTCAATTTTCCGGAAGGTTTTGGCAAAATTACTAAGGGTGATGCCCAGAGAGAAGCCTGCACACGTTCAATTACACCTTGTGACTCCAAACCGTTTAATGTTCTTGCGACCTCATCACGCAATGCGTGGGGAACATTGCGCGCTCTGAAAAATTTCGGTTGCGCGTTTACTTTCAGTTCTAAATGTGCTTTATAGTTCTTAGCGCAACCAAGGCCCAGTGCAAAAATGTCTGCAAATTCTTCACATAGACGAGAAACACTGTCTGAAGGCACAGTCTGGTTCACTGATAGGACCTGATTTACTATAGACAAGCTAAACAACTGAAATAAATCGAAACCAAACAAGTTCACTGCAGAAGAAGAACGAAGGACGTAAAATGATACAAGTTTTGTTTGTCCTTTGTATGTTGCAAGAAGGCTGCACTGTCCTAACACAGGAATCACTTGTCCTGAATAACTACTTAACATTTGCGGCATGCAACGGAGGTGTGCCCAGCTGTTTGTACGTGTCGTGATTGATCAGTGAAACTGCAGCTCCGGTATCGAGCTGGAACGGTATCACTTTGCCGTTAATGTCCAAGTCTACAAAAAGTTTATTGTCCTGCTGACGACAAGAGCGACTGTCTCGTGCAACGTGAACTGACACTGGTACAGAATCACTTGCGATTCGACGTGATCTCCGGCGATGTCGACGCACACTATTTGTGGGACGAACACAGTCACTGTTAGAGAGAGTGGCACTGGGCGGAGTGGAATGAACTACATGAATTTCCATGGCCGAAGTTTCACGAGCCAGAGTATCCTTGGTTCGATTCTGATTCCGGCGCGAAGCAAAGGGCCTGGAATGGTTTTGAGTGTCCGATCTGAGCTTTTTCTGGCTAACACTCTGAACATGTCCTTTTTTATTACAGAAAAAGCAAATAGCCTGGCGTGACAGGCAGTTCTCACGCGAATGTCTAGTAGCACACTGCGGGCATGATTTTAGCACTGCATTGGCTTGCCATCGCGGCACACGTGGCTGAGAGCCTGGCGGCCGCTGTGCAGCTGGGCGCGAGGACTGTTTACTGTTCCGTGCTGCGCGCCCGGAGGGCCGGTTAACCTGACACATGGGTGGCGAAGTTTCAAATGATTCCTGAGCAAAGTCAAGTGTGTCCTGCCGATCCAATATGTCCATCACTTGCTGAAGGGAGGGACTGACTAGTTTCAAAATCTGTTCCCTTATACGAACATCAGAAACGTTCTGTGCAATTGCATCACGTACCATAGTATCTGAATAAGGGAGACCACATTGACACTCAAAAGCACAATCCCCAGTAAGGCCTTGCAAGGTTGCAACCCACTCCTGATTAGTATGACCTGCTGTAAGTTTGTACGAAAGAAGGTATACCGTTTGGCAACTACATTGACTGATTCTTTGAAATATGCATCTAATGCAGACAAAATTTCTTCGTAGGACAGAGTTGCTACGTCGCGTCGGGGAAATAATTTGACTATCACACGGTACGTGGTCACTCCGACGGAAGATAATAAGAAAGGTTGCCGCTCGTTACCTTGAATTCTGTAGGCGGCGAGATGGAATCCAAATTGGCGTGACCACTCCGTCCAGCTTTCCAGTGCAGCATCAAAAGGACGAAAAGTTGGTGCAACTGTGTGTTGTGGCTGCGTGAGCGGTGGAGCGGCAGCTGCCTCATTGTTTTGCTTTGCACGTTGACCCTGGACGAGCTGTCCAATGGCATCCAGCAAGGCCTGCGTCTGCTGGTTCTGTAAGCGATAAAATTCTGACAGTACATCTGGAGATGGTGGCGAAGCCATTGCACAAGTAAATCAGGGCAGTATAGTTACGAACGCGGTTTGGCCTCGTCGCCAAATGTTGTGGATTGGCAAGAGAGCCAACCCACTATGAGAGGAAGCCGAAAGGCACGCGTTTTAGCTCTCGCAGGCTGGCGTGAGGTCTGGAACAGGACAAGGAAGTTAGACTTTAGCAAAAAAGGACGTAGCTGATGGAATACTTAACTTTAATTCGTAAATGGTGAACATCGCTCTTGACGGTACATGTTTTACAGCATCAATAGTAACTGGTAATGGCGCTTTGCTAGGTCGTAGCAAATGACGTAGCTGAAGGCTATGCTAACTATCGTCTCGGCAAATGAGAGCGTAATTTATCAGTGAACCATCGCTAGCAAAGTCGGCTGTACAACTGGGGCGAGTGCTAGCAAGTCTCTCTAGACCTGCCGTGTGGCGGCGCTCGGTCTGCAATCACTGATAGTGGCGACACGCGGGTCCGACATATACTAACGGATCGCGGCCGATTTAAAGGCTACCACCTAGCAAATGTGGTGTCTGGCGGTGACACCACAGTTTTTTAAATAAAATGTTACGGAGTTTCTGAGCGTGCTCTTCTTGGTGCGATATTATCACGAAGTTAGGTCCCATACATATCGATTGTTTCGCTGCGACTCACTCGCATCGCATCCGCTTGTTACCGACAACAATAGCAAAGAAGGAAAAATTCTTCAAAACACGGTATGCGTCCCCAATTTGCAAATTTTTAGAAAATAATCTCAGAAATGCGACCTTCCAGAAAGTATTCAGAAAATAATATCAGCATTCTAAATGTACCGATTTTTCGCGTGGCCTGCGCTCTTCCTGGTAACTGATACGCGCAGGTTCGACTTTGAGATATAATGCACGCAGTAACTACCATGTTTCTTTTTTTATTTGGTCTTGCATATTTCGATACCTTTCATGCCTTTTTAAGCATTTTCATGCATATTTTAAGGTTTTTATGATGCATATAGTCCGGTCTCTGGTCTTGACACAATCGAGCGGAACGCTCTGTAACCTTTCTCAAACGATTTTACAGAAATTATTTGGCAAAAACTAAATTTCATTTCCGCATTACTCATAGTTTTAGATGTCATCTTCATCGTGCCCATCGTTTCGTTAATGGTCATCGTTATTGTGATATTTTAATTCAAGTACGACGCCGCCTTAAATTCGAAAAAGTTTGCAACGGAAAATAGGGGTCGCTAAAATTTTGCGTTTGGTACATATTACATAAAATGTTGCTGCTTACGAAATTTAGCCAACATATTAGATTTTTCTTCAGACTTGGGTGGAGGTCTGTATCTTCCACCAATCTCGACAAAATTCATCTCATGCAGCAAACTCATTTGCGATCAGGTGCACCAGCGATAAAACTAGAATGAAATAACCACAACATTCCTCATATTTCATAAACTGTTTGAAATATACAAATGATATTTTGGCAAGTGATAGTACACAAAGAGGATAGTATTTTGCCATACGGTAATTATGCGAAATTTCATTATCTGCCGTGTTATTCCACTAACTACAGACTTTTTCGATGAAAGAATGTGGTTGTTAGGGGCCATCGATAGCTGGTTGAACGAGAAATGCTGTGGGTTTTGGAACAGCGTAAGTGAAGACATTACTCACTTATTTTTGTACAGAGAATTAGTTTTCCTCAGTTCCTCACTTAATAACGTTGATAAACCACTGTTTCAGAATTCTCTCGCAGTTGCATTTGCACAACATGTCAACGATGTGACTATAAACTGCCTGTGTTTTGGCAAAAGAAGCAAATTTTAACATGTCAACAAGAAGAATGCAGGTTTTACTCAGAATTCACCACTCACGACGGTTCTCTGAAAGTTATAAATGGTTAACGAGCCATGCAAAAGCAAATCGTTGCTTTTGTTACATTTTCTGCAGAATTTCTTTTAGATGCGAACCAAAGCAGAGGTGATACATCTTTTGGAATGGTCACCACGCAAGTGTGGGCGTGGAGCGACTCTACTTAATATTTACAAAAGTGTGAGCTTAGGTTTCAGTTTCTAGCACTTTCCCCTGCAGCACTCGGCACTCCCCCTGCGCGCTGTTTACCCAACCGGGGAAAAGTGAGTTACAGTTTAGCATAGAATCTAAACCACATGTTGTTTCTGGTTGACTCCTCACATAGTCGAAAAGTGAAGGCTATGTTGAAACGAAGACTGAAAAACCAGTGGTCCCACTAAGTTTCTATCTCACGAAACCTCTCGGTTTCCACCTACGAACTTCACCGCTAGATCACAAGACCCGCCATATATGTAGGCTGTTCATCCATAGTTTTTGATGACTAGGTTTGCGAATATCAAAATATGTCGCATACATGCCTGTATACTTTGATTTCAGCGACTTAGAAGCATAAATTTTTTACGTCACCAAGGAACCATAGACCTTATTATTTGTCATAAATTCAAAGGGTTCAGATGGCTCTAAGCACTGTGGGACTTAACATCTGAGGTCATCAATCCCCTAGACTTAGAACTACTTAAACCTAACTAACCTAAGGACACCACACACATCCATGCCGGAGGCAGGATTCGAACCTGCGACCGTAGCAGTAGCGCGGTTCCGGACTGAAGCACCTAGAACCTCTCGGTCACAACGGCCGGCAGACATAAATTCCACCTCGATATGTCTGTCCATTGCTGAGAGAAACGGGTGTTAACAGATGCACAGAGAGAGAGAAGGACAACAAATAGCAAAAAACATTTTATGTGATACTATTACAAATTTTTCCTTTATTTGTATTGTGAAACGTCGCGATTGCCAAGGTACCGTAGACTTTAGTTCCTGACTTAATTGTCAGCTTGACATGTCTACCCGTACCTGAACGAAATGGGTCCTAAAAGACGGACCGACAGGCAGCCGTACAGCAGATGCCAAAACAATTTCTTGTTTCTTGAGATACGGAGATATCAGCAATTTTCAGATTATTTCTTCACTTGTACTGCGAAACTTTGCTCGTTGTCAGATTTAATAACTGTAGGTCAATGGGAAGTACCCTGCACATTTCGATGAGTGACGATCAGGGTATTGCAATATGTGATATGAATGGTCGAATCTTTTGATTGCATTGACTTAGAAGCTCAAATGTTTCTCACCGCCAAGGAATCGGAGACATAACTTTCAAATTTATACTTCTATCCGCTCCTGAGAAAAAAGGGTCTTAACAGTCGGACAGACCGACAAATGGATAACAAAGTGATGCTATTACGGTTCCATTTTTACCGACTGACGTAAGGAACCCTAAAAGCTAGAAGCAAAGACGGTTTAAGAATTAAGCTGGGTTTAAGAGATACTTATCAAAATACAGATATATTTTTGAGGACACGCGTCATAATGCTAGTGGCTGCACCATTTTGTGAATGCAGTTTAAGCAAATTAGTTGTGATAAAAAACTGTTGAAAAACAAGCATGTTTCACATGCCTGGGTGGTCGATTTAATTGACATGTGTGTCTCACACATCTAACCACTCGTATTGGCACTAACATGTGTTCCTTCTACCAGACATTGAGATGAAAATGGGCAGCGGGAGGGCGCACCAAATCACGACGCCTACCTCTGCAGGCTTCCTTAACTGTTTTGTCGCCTGCATCGTTCCCCCATATGCCGACGTGTCCTGGTACTCACAAGGGAACCTCCCCATCGCACCCCCCTCAGATTTAATTACAAGTTGGCACAGTGGATAGGCCTTAAAAAACTGAACACAGATCAATCGAGAAAACAGGAAGAAGTTGTGTGGAACTATGAAAAAAATAAGCAAAGTATACAAACTGAGTAGTCCATGTGCAAGATAGGCAGCATCAAGGGCGCTGTAAGCTCTGAAGCGCCATGGTTCCGTGGTTAGCGTGAGCAGCTGCGAAGCGAAAGCTCTTTGGATCAAGCCTCCCTCGTGTGAAAAATTTTTTATTTTCAGACTATCATCAAAGTTAAGGCACTCAAACATAATCAACTTCGCTCTCCAAAATTCCAGGACATGTTCCGATTTGCTTGGACACATGCAGGATTTGACGGTATACACACGGAAAAATTTGAAAACGTTAGAAATATATGTTTTGACAGAGCACAGGGCAAAATGTGCGACTGTGAAACTGTTGCAGTCATTTGTTGCAGTTCATGTGACAAACTCCTATGTTTTCATCACTTTTTTGGGAGTGATTATCACATCCACAAGAAATCCTAAATCGGCAAGGTAGAAGAATCTTTTTACCCATTCGCCAAGTATACAAGTTAGAAATGGGTCGACAACATATTCCTGTCAGGTGACGCACATGCCGTCACCAGTGTCGTATAGAATATATCAGACGTGTTTTCCTGTGGAGGAATCGGTTGACGTATGACCTTGCGAGCAAATGTTTTCGGTGCCCACTGGAGCGGCACGTCATTTCGTCTACTAATCGCACGGTTTTGCGGTGCGGTGGCAAAACACAGACACTAAACTTATTACAGTGAACAGAGACGTCAATGAACGAACGGACGGATCATAACTTTGCGAGAATAAAGGAAGTAAAATTTTCACCCGATGGAAGACTTGAACCAAGGACCTCTCCTTCCCGAGCTGCTCACGCTAACCACGGGACCACGGGGCTCCTGAGCTCATAATATCCTTACCGTTGCTTATGTTGCGCATGGACTTCTCAGTTCGTATATTTTGCTTATTTTTTTCGTAGTTCCACACAACTTCTTCCTGTTTTCTCGATTGATCTGTGTCCAGTTTTTCAAGACCTATCCACTGTGCCAACTTGTAACCAAATCTGAGGGGGGTGCGATGGGGAGGGTCCCTTGTCAGTAGAATACCACCTCTTAGCATTTGTTCTGGATATGTTGTAAGCCGTGTCGGACAGTGTGAATCTTTTTAGGATACAGTACGTTCATCGGTAAAAACGTAACCTTTGAAGGATCACTTTCTTGTCCGTACGTGTGTCTGTCCGACTGTTAAGAACCATTTTTTTCAGGAACGGATAGACGTATCGAACTGATAATTGTCACATAATAAGGTCTACAGTCCCTTGGCGGTATAAAAAATTTAAGCTTCTAAGCCATTGTAATCAAAAGATACTGCCACTTGTGTCACATATTTTGATACTCGCAATGTCGTTGATCAAAACCTATAGATGAACTATCTACGTACATGTCGGGCATGGTGATGTAGCAGTAATGTGCGTGCCTGGAAACCGAGAGGTTGCGGGATCGAATATCGGCCAGACCACGGAGTTTTCAGTCTAGCCTTTTCCTCTTGTTAATGTCAGTAGTTGCCAGAAATAATACGTGGTTCGGAGTCCACGTTAAACAGTAGGTCCTCTTTACCCGGTGCTGTACGTGGTGTAGGTTGAGGATACACAAGTCACCGAAGCGTTCAGTATAAAGACCTGCAGCAGGCCATTGAGCCAGAAGAAATTATTATTATTATCTATATACACAATTAAGTTTGTACGGAACCTACAGAGCGCGAGTTCTACTCGCAGTAGTTCGGTTTTTTTTTTTCCATCAGAAATGTTCGTTGTACAGATTGCAGAACACAGAGAGGCAAGCAGATGAGAGACTTTCTACTGCGATGGCTTCTCATGTGCTCGAGTACATTCAGGACTCCGTATATATGACCATCACAATTTTCAATCGGCGCGTGGGGTAGCCACGCAGTCTAGGGCGCCTTGTCAAGGTTCGCGCGGCTCCCCCCGTCGGAGGTTCGAATCCTCGCTCGGGCATGGGAGTGTGTGTGTTGTCCTTAGGGTAAATTAGTTTAAGTTACATTAAGTAGTGTGAAAGCTTAAGGACCGATGACCTCAGCAGTTTGGTCCCATAAGACATTACCACAAATTTCAGTTTCAGTTTTCAATCCTTCCGGTAGGCTAACTGTGAAGACCTTAAGAGTGAAAACAACTCAAGAACCGACCGTAGCCCCCTACTTAAATATCCACCCTCCCGCTCCCAGAAGATTATGCAGTATTGCAGTGAATCGTAAGATTGATGTGCTTCAGCGACACGTACAGCTGCGTTATTCCGGCACTGTAATTACATCACATTCTTCTCCATCCACAACAGTCGCTACTCCATTGATGGTAGGCGCGTTGAAGCGGCTGCCGTTGTGTCCGATTGTCGTTTTGCCGGCTTTAAAATGAATTCGGTAATTAATCACCGTCAAATTATCAGTTAAAGTTTTGGACAATTTTATTGCGCAAAGTGTTGCTGGAATAAAGATTGCAAAATTCGTGGATGCAAAGTTGGAAATCCAGCTTTGCCGTTTGCGCAGAATATTCCTTGTCCATTGCTGAACTCACGTGCACCGCAATGCCCACACACCTTATACGTTTTGCTGATGTCTACACACGGGTGCAGACTGTAGTCACAACTGACGTTGTACTCTAATGCACCAAGTTTCAAGTCAAAATGTACGGTTCATCGAGATCGGGTAGCTCGTAAATGTTGTGTGTCGACTCTTATTGTTTATATTTTATTTATTTATATAACCTGAACTGATTAGGACCATCAGGCCCTCACCTACGTAGGACCAAGGTTTCACTCATACAGTACCTTTTTTTATATAATAGTTCCCTAAGAAATAACAACATTTTTAATATAGCAAATACACTCCTGGAAATGGAAAAAAGAACACATTGACACCGGTGTGTCAGACCCACCATGCTTGCTCCGGACACTGCGAGAGGGCTGTACAAGCAATGATCACACGCACGGCACAGCGGACACACCAAGAACCGCGTTGTTGGCCGTCGAATGGCGCTAGCTGCGCAGCATTTGTGCACCGCCGCCGTCAGTTTCAGCCAGTTTGCCGTGGCATACGGAGCTCCATCGCAGTCTTTAACACTGGTAGCATGCCGCGACAGCGTGGACGTGAACCGTATGTGCAGTTGACAGACTTTGAGCGAGGGCGTATAGTGGGCATGCGGGAGGCCGGGTGGACGTACCGCCGAATTGCTCAACACGTGGGGCGTGAGGTCTCCACAGTACATCGATGTTGTCGCCAGTGGTCGGCGGAAGGTGCACGTGTCCGTCGACCTGGGACCGGACCGCAGCGACGCACGGATGCACGCCAAGACCGTAGGATCCTACGCAGTGCCGTAGGGGACCGCACCGCCACTTCCCAGCAAATTAGGGACACTGTTGCTCCTGGGGTATCGGCGAGGACCATTCGCAACCGTCTCCATGAAGCTGGGCTACGGTCCCGCACACCGTTAGGCCGTCTTCCGCTCAGGCCCCAACATCGTGCAGCCCGCCTCCAGTGGTGTCGCGACAGGCGTGAATGGAGGGACGAATGGAGACGTGTCGTCTTCAGCGATGAGAGTCGCTTCTGCCTTGGTGCCAATGATGGTCGTATGCGTGTTTGGCGCCGTGCAGGTGAGCGCCACAATCAGGACTGCATACGACCGACGCACGCAGGGCCAACACCCGGCATCATGGTGTGGGGAGCGATCTCCTACACTGGCCGTACACCACTGGTGATCGTCGAGGGGACACTGAATAGTGCACGGTACATCCAAACCGTCATCGAACCCATCGTTCTACCATTCCTAGACCGGTAAGGGAACTTGCTGTTCCAACAGGACAATGCACGTCCGCATGTATCCCGTGCCACCCAACGTGCTCTAGAAGGTGTAAGTCAACTACCCTGGCCAGCAAGATCTCCGGATCTGTCCCCCATTGAGCATGTTTGGGACTGGATGAAGCGTCGTCTCACGCGGTCTGCACGTCCAGCACGAACGCTGGTCCAACTGAGGCGCCAGGTGGAAATGGCATGGCAAGCCGTTCCACAGGACTACATCCAGCATCTCTACGATCGTCTCCATGGGAGAATAGCAGCCTACATTGCTGCGAGAGGTGGATATACACTGTACTAGTGCCGACATTGTGCATGCTCTGTTGCCTGTGTCTATGTGCCTGTGGTTCTGTCGGTGTGATCATGTGATGTATCTGACCCCAGGAATGTGTCAATAAAGTTTCCCCTTCCTGGGACAGTGAATTCACGGTGTTCTTATTTCAATTTCCAGGAGTGTAGTATTAAAATGAGTTGACTGCTTATCGGAACAATGTAAGTAATGCTGAGTAAAAACTAATAAAGTCAATACTGGGAGTACTTCTACTACTGCTCCTGCTGCCACTAATAAGGAAATAATAATAATAATTATTATTATTATTATTATTACTATTATAGTTGCAGATATAAAAAGAATCTGTCGGTGTAGAAAAAAGATATTGTTTGATATAGTGAGTTCTGGGACAGGGAATTTAAGGAGAATGCATCAGCTAAGAATACCGGGAAGTGAGGAAGATGTGGCTGCAAAGAAGGGTGTTAAGGGGTAACGAGTGCGTGAAGAGTTTATTCTGTTATTCAATATAATGAGGCAGGTTATTCCAGATTCGTTCCTCGCTTGTTTGAGGAGATTTTTATTTCATCTTCCGCTGGTAGATTTATCAGCTGATGCTCGTTTACGAGACGTGATTATTTTGACAGAGAATGCAACAACAAGTGTAAGAAAAGCAACTTCATTGTTAATTAACTTAGAATTTAGATGACTACCTTTTAACACGCTTTTAAAAAACCAACTCACTTAACCACTTTGAAACACAATGTTAACATACTTTAAACAAATAAATGGCGTGGGTCAAGAAAACAAGACTAAAACTTATTAATATCAGAAGTTTTCTGTCAGAAACCTTCGCAATGGTATAGGAAGCCAAACAAACAAATATTCATTTTTTGGAAATAGAGCAAGGTCCGATTACACCCGTCTGCTTTGGCCAATGATGCCATACTTCGAGTATAGACAACAGTTTACCTCAGTTACTAAGAGGCCACAAATAAAATGTAATAACAGACCGATTATACTCTTCAATATGGTGACGACAAGATAGGCCACTATCTTCATAACCAAACGTAAAAAAGGCGCGAAGTATTTGTAATCAACAAATAAAATGAAATTAACGGGACAGTCACGGGAACGACTGGGCTTTGAGCGAGTACACACTTAGTAAAAAAGTTAATAAAGCCAAGATCATTTCGCAGCAACCAAAAAAATCGAAAAACAGGACACGTGAATTCATCTAGAATACGGAACGAAAATATACAGAAAATACAAAATTGGACTAGAATAATTCGTTTGAGCTACATATCTCAAACGAAGACAACGATACAATACAAACCCCAACCAAAACAAAAAGATAATCGAGAAATGATCCACAGGAATTTATGTAAATTCAACCGAACATAAAAATACGAGAATCGCACAACTGGACCTGTATAGCTGGACCTGTGTAGCTCAAACGAAGACAGCGACAGCGGAAGCCGCAATCTGAACCATCAGAGGGAATATCACAGTTTTTGTTAGGCCTATATAACTGGAGCCCTTGCATCTATACCAAAAACATACTCCTCCAAATGAAAGTAACGAAACACAAAATTGAAAACAGCCAATTGAAACAAATTTCCCTTCCAAGAAGAAAAATAATAATAACAATAACAGTAATAATAATAATAATAATAATAACACACACACACACACACACACACACACACACACACACACACACACACACACAGGCGCACACGCTCTATGCTGTGCTTACTTGAAAGTGCAAACTTCAAATACACTACTTTGCACAACTCGCCCCCCCCTCCCCCACCTCCCAAATCAAAGTAACCACCAGAAATTTGAAAACTCATTTCAAAGAGATTTCCCTTCCACAGACTGCAGTCAAACAATAAATGAAAAAGCTCATAAGGGCAAACTTATGAGTCATAGACAACTTCTAAGTAATCAATGCTGGCCACAAAATACACACACACACACACACACAAAACCGTACTACGAACAACAAAATATTCAAACACAGCTTCAAAACAAACGACAAATACAAACGTTCAATACAAAAAAAAATCAACGAACTATAAATGAAAACTATCAGTTCAAAAACCAAAAACAGATAAATAACCTATAACTACCAAACATTTCAACTGAACCATTAGAACAAACGACATGACGAACACAAACACCCACCACAAGAGTAAGCCACCGCTAGTAACAATACGAGCCCTAAAAAATAATCCATTTCAAATACGCCACTATGTAATATTCGAAAAAACAAGCCAAATATTTGTAGGAACCAAGGTTACTATTTGAGCTAAGCACTTAGGTTCCTGCCACATTACACAAACAGCCAAATAACTTTAAAAAAATCAATATTATAATTATAATCACTAATCGTTTCACTCACAACAATTTAAACCGTGCTCTTACGTTCGTGACTAACCTTAACGTCAGGAGTCGTGCCAAATACGGAAAGAAACAGCCAAATATTTGTGAGAACAGGAATAAAAATATAACCGCTCCTGAATGAAAACATATCTGAAACGAGTTTAGAGACATCATAGTTTACTCCACTTACTGAGACAACCACAGCCAACATTTAATAACAGGCAGTGCAGGCCGCTTATATCCTTCGCATCGTGAACTCATGCGTCACACAGGACGTCATGGGTCAAACAAGATTTTTCTGTACTAGACTTCGTTCAAAGTAGTTGATGTCTCAGAAGTAGAAGTAAGAAGAATTCATTGTCAGCAGTATGTAATTTCCCAGACGAAACACTCACCTCTCACGTAAAACAGTCCGCCAACTGAATTCATACAGCCGTTCCCCAAATGTCGTCAACACCACAACCGCACGCCACCTTCGATGCTGCAGCAGAAAGAATTCCGTGCGGTCAACCAGTGTCCTCCCCCCGCTACCCGCCGCCGCCCCCTCCCCTTTAACCGTCACTTTAAACCACCCAAAATGATCTGAAGCCGCCATGAAGTGGAGTCGTTAGCGGAACTTTATCGCCGAATACTTACGTCGCAATCGTCTCTTCCTCCCTGTTGCCGCGGAAACGCTTTACAATCTGCAGCAACAATTTCCTTCGAACTTCTTTTGTTTCCTAAACTACTGCCATCTGAATAATGTAGTCGGTGAGAGGAAGCGGGGCTGTTTCATCTCTCAAACCGTGTGCGCGGTATGCGTGGGGGTGCACCTCTTTGTTTCTAAGTATGTACTCATTGCTAGTTCAATGCCGCCTGTGTTGTCGCCCTGGCTTGTTCTGTTCATCTGCAATGATTGTTTTTGCTAGCACCGTTTCGTTTCTGTTTCGTTTTTTATTATGGCAAGTTTAAGCGAACAACGTGCAATAGTGAAATTTTGTTTTCTACCCAGCAAAAATGCTGCTGAAACTGTTTTAATGCTTACCAAGATGACGCTGTGGAAAAACACAAGTGTACGAATGGTTTGCTCGATTTAAAAATGGCGACATGTCAGTTGATGACAAACCTCGTTCTGGACGTCCATCAACTGCCCGAATCGAAGACTATATTGAAAAAATTCGAGACGCTGTGCTCGCAGACCGTTTTAAGGAGAATGCGTTAACAGTGTTCGTCAAAAAAGACCCGCTTTGTGGCAGACATGAGGCTGGTTCTTCCACCACGACAACGCAGTTGCACACACAGCCATCTCTGACAGTTTTTGGCTAAAAATGATATGGTTCCGCTGTTTCAAGCACCTTACTCGCCAGACCTGGCTGCGTGCGACTTTTTTTATTTCCCAGCATGAAAGGACACCGGTTTGAAAACATTGAAGAAGTCAAGAAAAAAGAGGGACGAGCTGTCAGCCATTTCGAAAGATGACAAAAAAAGTTTCGAACCGATGGGACAAATGTATTAGTTGTACAGAAGAGTATTTTTAAGGGGATAAGGTTGGTTTGAAAACAATTTAAAAATATTTAACTTATAAAAAAAAAAAATAATTCACTGTTTTGGGTACTCCCTCGTACTCTCTCTTCTTCGGCCCTCACCAGTTATTTTGCTGCCCCAATATCATAACTCATCTACTATTTTCAGTGTCTCATTTCCTACAATCTATTTCTATCAGCATCGCCTGCTTTAATTCGACTATATTGCATTACCGCTGTTTTTGCTCTGTTGATTGTTACGCCCAGATATTTTACGATACTTACTGCTAACAGTGATTTAACGCCAATTGTGTCATCGAATGCTAATGGGATTTTCCACTAATTTTTGCGCAGGATGTTACATTCATTGGTGTTGAGAGTTTGGTGCCAGTCAGTGCATTAACTGTAAATCCTCTAAAGGTTTTCCTTCATTTCACTGCAGTGTTCTGATGTTGAGACATTCTTATGTACAACAGCATCATCCATGTGCAGACTCACTGAGCTTACGAGGCGTTTTCAAACAGTAATGAGAATTTTGTGCTTTCACATGTTGTATTAGTCCCATTCGTGCGATTTTTTATTCTGTTGGTAGACGTGGCACAAAAATATCTGTACAGTGTTTGCCACATCAGCTACTTAATCACTAGGCAGGTGTCAAAAAGGTTACACGTATTTTGACAGTGTGGGTAACTATTAGTTTTTATAAAATGCGTCAGAGAATCTGTATTAAATATTGTTTTATGCATGAAATAAAATTTCACATATCTAGAAACGTTAAATATTTATTTTTGCTATGAGTAAAACTTGGGTTTACTAGTTGTGTAAGCGTTACGAAGAATACGCAAAGAAAATGAAGGTGACGAGCGCCATGGACTTGCCAGCACATCATAAACTGATGGAACCGTGGAAAAAGAGAAAGAAATGATTATTAATGATCGCCGAATCAGTATGAGACAAATGGCTTGATGATGCTGGCATTAGCTGAGGCCATGTAAAGGTTTCGAATGTGTGGGAAATGTATTCGCAATTGCGAATATGAACCACCATCGGCTGTACATGGAAACATGTCCAAAGGAACTTCGCATCGTAATTCAGAATAACATAGGTACTGCAGTATCGCATTTATCCGTTGACATCGGGCAAGCGACTTCCAAGTAAAATGTCTCACTGTACGGGAGTATACATAACGGATGTACGTGTACAGGTTGTATACGCATGGTTGAAGACATATGAAATTTTGGGTCAGGCCTTGAGTCGTGCACTGATACCCATGTGGTAAGGCGAATGCTCTCGGTAAGCCGGAAATCCGGGTTCGTATCCCGGTTCGCTACAAATTTTCATTGTCGTTGTTTTATTCTGCGGCTGATGGTTGTGCGTATTTGCAGTTGCGAATATACTGGGTGATCAAAAAGTCAGTATAAATTTGAAAACTGAATAAATCACGGAAGAATGTAGACAGAGAGGTACAAATTGACACACATGCTTGGAATGACATGGGATTTTATTAGAACCGAAAAAATACAAACGTTCAAAAAATGTCCGACAGATGGCGCTTCATCTGATCAGAATAGCAAGAATTAGCATAACAAAGTAAGACAAAGCAAAGATTTCGTTCTTTACAGGAAATGCTCAATATGTCCACCATCGTTCCTTAACAATGGCTGTAGTCGAGGAATAAGGTTGTGAACAGCACTGTAAAGCATGTCCGGAGTTATGGTGAGGCACTGGTGGCGGATGTTGTCTTTCTGCATCCCTAGAGATGCCGGTCGATCACGATACACTTGCGACTTCAGGTAACCCCAAAGCCAATAATCGCACGGACTGAGGTCTGGGGACCTGGGAGGCCAAGCATGACGAAAGTGGCGGCTGAGCACACGATCATCACCAAACGACGCGCGCAAGAGATCTTTGACGCGTCTAGCAATAGGGGGTGGAGCGCCATCCTGCATAAACATCGCACGTTCCAGCAGGTGTTTATCAGCCAGACTGGGGATGCGATTCTGTAACATATCGGCGTACCTCTCACCCGTCACGGTAGCAGATACGCTGTCCAGCGCCATCTGTCGGACATTTTGTGAACTTTCTTTTTCTTCTGATGAAACCCCATGTCATTCCAAGCATGTGTGTCAATTTTTACCTCGCCATCTACATTATACCGTGGTTTATTAAGTTTTCAAATTTATACTGACTTTTTGATCACCCTGTATTTAATGTACCAAACTTTCATATGTCGTCGTCCATGTGTCACAGCCCGCAATCGTTGCTTACATATATACTCGTCCAGGAAGGACATATTTATCGAGAGCTGAGGTCCTAGTCCTGGGGAATAAACATCAAAGAGTTGTGCCGGTCTTACGAAGAAGTACGATCTCAGAAGGAACATTATATTGTGCTTCTTACTAACAAAGGCAGTGCTGTTTCATATTCGTGTTTTGTATGTGTCGAGAATAAAACGTGTGACAGCAAAATTTGTTCCAAAATTGTTGAACTTCGAGCAAAAAGATTGGCGTATGCAAGTTGCTCAGAAGTACCTAGATGCAGTCAACAACGATGCAGAACTACTGAAACGTGTCTAGACAGCTGTCCTCACGTCGTTGCTTGCTCGTCAATATTTTGCAAAAAGCAATACTGTAATGATGCTCCAGCCTCCATATTCGCCAGACATGGTCCCACGAGTCTTTTACTGTTCCCAGAAATAAAGGAAACTTTAAAGTACTGTCGCTTTGCAAGAACTGAATAGATTAAAAACGCATAAGCGTAGAACTAAAGCCTGAGAGATCAAAAGCTTGGAATAAACCTGTAATACGTAAAATATAATGAAGGTGATAACAGTGATAAAGACGAGCAAATAAAGTATCCTAACATTTTGGTGTAATAATCTCTGGTCTCTAGTGGCCCGTTACACAATAGTAAAATAATTATTAATTATTTAGTTTGTTACTACAGTTACTTTTCTTTCTATGAAAGTACACTCACAGGAGTGAAGAAGCCTGTTACATGCCACCAACAAAACGTACAACACAAAGCAATGGGTAGTGCAGTAACACTCAGATGCAAATTACTGTGACGTGGTTGCTGTCGTTGCTTCCATTCAGAGAGCCCATTACACGAGATGAATTGCAGTCAACTCCCCATTAGTCAACGTAACGATATTTCTGTCTAACCACTCTTAACGTACAGCTAATACACTGAAAAGCCAAAGGAACTGGTACATCTGCCTAATATCATGCAGAGCTCCCGCGAGCACGCAGAAGTGCCGCAACACTGCATGGCATGTACTCGACAAACGTCTGAATTAGTGCTGGAGGGAATTGACACCATGAATACTGCAACGATGCCCATAAATTCACAAGAGTACGAGGGGTGCAGATCTCATCTGAACAGAACCTTGCAAGGCATCCCAGAATAATCAACAATGTTCATATTTGGGGAGTTTGGTGGCCAGCGGAACTGTTTAAACTCAGAAGAGTGTCCCTGAAGTCACTCGGCAGCAATTCTGAACGTGTGGGGTGTGGCATTGTCCTGCTGGAATTGCCCAAGTCCGTTGGAACGCACAATGGACATGAATGGATGCGGGAGATCAGACAGGATGCTTACGTAAGTGTCACGTGTCAGAATCGTATCTAGATGTATCAGGGCTCCTATATCACTCCAACTACACACGTCCCTCACCATTACAGAGCCTCCACCAGCCTTAACATGCACGGTCCATGGATTCATGAGGTTGTCTCCGGACCCGTACACTTCCATCCACTCGAACCAATTTGAAACGAGACTCGTCCGACCAGGCAACATGTTTCCAGTCATCAACAGCCCAATGTCGGTGTTGAAGGGCCCAGACGAGGCGTTAAGCTTTGTGTAGTACAGTCATCAAGGGGACACGAGTGGGCCTTCGGCTCCGAAAGCCCATATCAATGATGTTTCGTTGAATGGTCCGCAGGCTGACACTTGTTTATGGCCCAGCATTGAAATCTGCAGCAATTTGCGGGAAGGTTGCACTTCTGTCACGTTGAACGAATCTCTTCACTCGTCGTCGGTCTCGTTGTTGCAGGATCTTTTGTCGGCCGCAGCGATGTTGGAGATTTGATGTTTTACAGGATTCCTGATATTCACGGTACACTCTTGAATTGGTCGTACGGGAAGACCCCCACTTCGTCGCTACCTCGGAGATGCTGTGTCCCATCGCTCGTGCGCCGTCTATGGCACCACGTTCAAACTCACTTAAATTTTGAAAACCTCCCATTGTAGCAGCAGTAACCGGTCTAGCAACTGTGCCAGATACGCCGGCCGGAGTGGCCGAGCGGCTCTAGGTGCTTCAGTCTGGAACCGTGCGGCCGCTACGGTTGCAGGTTCGAATCCTGCCTCGGGCATGGATGTGTGTGATGTCCTTAGGTTAGTTAGGTTTAAGTAGCCCTAAGTTCTAGGGGACTGATGAGCTAAGATGGTAAGTCCCATAGTGCTCAGAGCCATTTGAACCATTTTTTTTATTTTTATTTTTTTTATTTTTTTGTGCCAGATACTTGCTGTCGTAGATAGGCGTTGCCGACCGCAGCGCCGTATTATGCCTGTTTACGTATCTCCGTATTTGGATACGCATGCTTGTACGAGTTTCCTTGGCGCTTCAGTGTAGTTGCGGAATACGAATCCAAGACAGAAGCGGGCAGTGCTGGATGAAAGCTAGCGGGCGAAGGTTATAGTGGGTCATACTGTTGACAAAAAGCAGTTGCAACAGTTCTAGCTGTAGCAGACGTTGTTACTTTATTATTAGTCAACGCCATCTACGTGCTGCAGCGGGCTGTTGACGTCATTAAAATGTATTGAGCGATGTATGTGACTTTGAAACACAGCATCTGTAGCTACACGACTACTCTTCAATTCATACTTAAGAGACTGGCAGCGGGTTCATCTCTCTACCGTTCAACTCTCGAACAGCAAGCGTAAAGAAACACTTACTTATCTCTGTGCGATCTCTAATTTCGCTTATTTTATTGAAATAATCATTTCTCTTTATGTAGCTTCGCGTCAAGAAAATATTTTCGCATTCGGAGGAGAAAGTTGATGATCGATGGTTTCAGAAAATATCCCTACCACAAAGAAAAACGGCCTGTTTTAATGATTGCCAACCCAGCTCGAGTATGTTATCCGTGACACACTTTCCCCTGTACCGCGATAACAGAAAACAAGCAGCTGTCCGTGGAACTTTTTTGAATGTCCGCCGTTATCCTGTCCGGTACAGATACCATGCCGTGCAGCAAAACTCCAGAACAGGACGGACAAACATAGTGTAGACAGTCCCTTACTAGATCTGTTGTGTCTCGTAAGTGTTGCCAGTAAAACGTAGTCTTTGGTTCGCCTTCCCCACAAAATTATCTATGCGGTCGTTCCAATTTAAGTTATTCATAATTATTATCCCGAAGAATTGGGTTGAATTGACAGTCTTTATATTTGTATGATTTATCGTGTAACCGAAATTCAAGTGAATCCTTTTAATACCTAATATTTTTCGTTATTTAGAGTTTAACTGATACTTTTTGTGCATAATAGATATGTTGTCTAAATCGTTTGGCAATTGGTTCTGCTCTTTTTATGACTTTATTAGAAGGGAAATGACAGCATCATCTGCAAACTATCGAAGAGGGCTGTTCAGATGCGTCCTAAATCGTTTATGTCGTTCAGCAGAGGTCCTATAACACTCCTTTGCCAAATGCCAGATATTACTTCTGTTTTACTCGATGACTTTCCGGCAGTTACTACGAACTGTGACCTTTTTGACAGGGAATCACGAATGTAGCCTCATAAATGAGACGGTATTCTATAGGCACGCAGTTTGATTGCAAGTCACTTGTGACGAACGGTGTCAAAACCCTCCTGGAAATCTAGAAATATGGAATCATTTTGAGTTCACGTGTGGATAGCACTCATTACTTCGTGTGAATAACGAGCTAGTTGTGGTACACAAGATCGATATTTTCTGAATGTGTCATTTGCACATGGCACTGTAGTTTGCCTCGCGCCTTCGTTTCACTGATATAGCGCCATCTGAGCGATGCTAGGCTCTTATTGATTGCGGGGTGTAACGTATGCGCCAAAACTTCCAGTTTCATTGCTTATTATTTGCTAATTAAAACGCCAAATATGAATTTTATTTAAGTATGGAAGATGTCTCATTGACGTAGGAATTAGGAAGTACGTCCGCAGCTCGTGCTCTAGTGGCTAGCGTTGCTGCCTCTGGATCACGGGGTCCCGCGTTCGATTCGCGACATGGAGGTAAGAATAAGGGGAGATGGCGCTACGTATCCCAGCCGTACTACGTTTTGAAGCCATGGGGGCGTGGCTCGCTGCCATGAGACTCTGACCAAAACATTGTCAGTGTGCTATAGCGCTGCGTGTATTACAGTCGCTAATTGCACCATATACGCATGTAACGTCATCAGATTGGTTGTTTCAAAGTTTTCGTTTAAAATAAAATCTCGTAAAGGCGAAATTCCGCGTTTCTTCTGATTAAAAATAGTTTTTAATGTAATATTACGAACAGCTAGCCTTCAATGTAAACGATACAATGTTGTTAATTCAGTAATAAACGTGTATCACAAACTAAATAATAGAAACTGAGAACTAAGTTAGCTATACCCTCCCTCCAAAGCCCCATAAATACATCTTGTTTGTAATACGTACTGGGACATTTAAGTTACGTTACACTACTGGGAAACACTGTTCATTACCACCAATATTTACTAAAATGTGGTACATGGAATGGCAAATCTACACAGTGTCCTGTTTAGGCCAGTTAATGTAGTATTAGCTTTTAATTTGGTACATCATGAAGACAAAGTGAGTTACTCAACACTTCGATTATCGACGATACGTACGTATTATACTGAAACGTGAACTTGAAAACTAAGAATTAAATTCTTTGAATTAACATACCTTTTGCAAATGTTTTGGGTGTGTAGGGAAAACTGACGGTACAGCATTTTCTCGGAGCCTTACTGTTGAAACGGAAGTTCGGTCTATGTCCTCTTCTCGGAAATGCTGAGAACATATAGTGCTCCATTGAGACGCACACCAATTCTTCCTCCTCACGGCATTCTCCTACAGAGCTTTCCGACTTTCATTTTTAGGAAATCTACAGGAGAAAAACACGTTATACTACAAGTACCGATGTAGCACACGTTCATTCACAATGAAGTTGTAAAATCACACTTAACGAGACAACTTACACATGAAATGTTATTCCCTTCGATTCCGCATCACAATCAGAAAGATTCGTACATCCGAACACCACACAAGTCACCATAATAGCGCAAAATCCTTCCAAAAGTGAGCGACAAGCCTATGCACACAAGCTTACAGCAGCAATGTTTTGGTCGGATTGAGATGGCTACCCTCGGCTTCACATAGCTTCACAGCTGTGACGTCACGGCGTCTCCCTCTATTCTTACCTCCATGATTCGCGACCGGGTTGGGGATTTTCTCTGCCCGAGGACTGGGCGTTAGTGTTGTCCTCGTCATTTCATTATCATTCTTGGAAGCGTATAGTTTTGACTGCGTAGATATTGGGACTTTGTACGGGCGCTGATGACCGCGCAGTTGAGCGCTCCACAGACCAATCATCATCATCGTTAGGAAGTACTAAAAGAAAATAATCTGTAAGCAACACACACTGTCCAGTCACATTAACGTGACCACCTGTCAAGTCTGAATAGCCACCCTTTGCAGCGCGAACCGTTGCGAGATGTGAGTTTCTGGAAGTTACCGACAGGGCTGTGGAGCCAAGCCCACTCCAGTGCTCTGACCAGCTGCACTAGGTTTCTCGGTTGGAGAGTCATGGCGCGAACAGCACGCTCGAGGTGGCAACACATATTCTCGATTGGGTTGAAATTAGGGGAGTTTGATGGCCAGAGGAGTACGGTAAACTCATTCTGATGCTTTTCGAACCATGCACGAACACTGCAGACTGTGTGACACGTTGCATTGTCCTGCTGGTAGACGTCATCGCACCAAGGAAAACCAAACTGCGCGCAGGGATGGACACAGTCTCCATGAATAGATGAGTACTTATGTTGATCCCATGTGTCCTCCAGGATGACGAAATTACCGAGGGAATGCGTGCCACGAACTTGCTTCCAGAAGCTTCCGCCATACACGCCAGTGCCATCTGTCCAATGTGGTATAAAACATTATTCATCTGAAAATGTCAATCAGTGGGCGTCCAGTTGCGATACTGGCGCGGAAATTGCAGCCTTCGTCGCTGATGAACAGCAGTCAGAATGGGGACATGAATCAAGCGCCTGTTGTAGTGGTTCATACACAGCAACGCTTTTGGAAGCCCCTTGGTACATCTGAGCGGTCATTTGTTTAACAACTGCACGTCTATTCACTCGTACACATCTCCGCAGCCGTAGTTCACCCTTGTCATCTATGGCCCGTGGTGCACCACAGTTGCTTTGGTGCCGGTTTTGGGTAGCACCATTTTGCCACGCACAGTTTACCGTCATCAAGCTGGCTCACTAGCGGTTTGCAAACCGAGCCAATTAGGAAACTATTTCTCCCTGGTCGGAAGGCCAATGATAACGCTGTTTTGAACGTCAGAAAAATCGTTTCGTTTTCGCATTACGGCAACAACGGCACTGTTTTCCGCGTTCCCCCGATAAGTTTTACAATCCCTCCACTGCTAGTGCTGCCATTTGCCGTCTGTGAGTGTTTAATGCACGTTGACGTCAAACGCAACCGGTAATGACATTAATGTGACCGGGCCTTTTTTTAACAAACAATGCCACGCCGGAGTGAATTGCTCTGGCGGTTAGTGTCCACGTCCGTCGGTAGTAAGCGAAGTTGAGTATTAGCTGGCTATGCAGTTAAGAGTTTAAATTTGCTTGGCGGTCTGTAGAGATGTATTTCGCACCGCGATTCTGTACGCAATGCAGACGACTTACATGTTACGAAAGTTATCATCTCTTGTTCATTAGCGCATAAAAACCGTGTTAACTACGTGTGTGGATTATCATGTGTGTGGATTTGTAGATCGCCTGTCGTGTAAACACATGACTTATTAGTCACTGTGTTTTTGTTATTTTAACCAACGCTAACTTCGTAAATCAGACATCGGGTATCCATTTTGATATCTCGACTACGTATCCACCTACATTACCTTGCAGAACTAGCACTCCTGCAAGGTTGGCAGGAGAGCTTCTGTGAAGTTTGGAAAACAGGAGACGAGTACTGGCGGAAGTAAAGCTGTGAGGATGGGGCGTCAGTCGTGCTTGGGTAGCTCAGATGGTAGAGCACTTGCCCGCGAAAAGGCAAAGGTCCTGAGTTCGAGTCTCGGTCCGGCACACAGTTTTAATCTGCCAGGAAGTTTCATATCAGCGTACACTCCGCTGCAGAGCGAAAATCTCATTCTGAAGATAATAAAGTTTGTCTTACTATGACACCAGAAAATGAGACCATAGGTAACAGCAGAATGAATGTAAGCAAAGTAGACAATTCTGTTACACTGTTTAATACACACAACACCAATTATACATTGTGCAAAGCAAGCAGAACTTAACTTGTTAGTGAGACACAGGATGTGGGCTTTCCAGTCTAAATTTTCGTCTACGTGACGCCTAAAAATTCTTTGGGAGCTACCCTCTCACCTTCTTTATTTTGTACTCTGAGGTTGAAGTCATTATGCAACGGTTTTCTTGTCGTGGATACAATAAGTTTTTGAAATATTTAATGTTACCTTGTTCATTTCAAACAAGTTATGTAAATATTACAAAACTCAGATTGCAGATGTTTGCAGTACCTGGTTTATATCAGTTACAATAACATTTTCATCATCGGCAAACACGTTTATGTAATTGTCATTAATTTTAATCTTGATATCATTTACATAAATAAGAACTAAGAGAAGTCCTAGAACATTGTCCTGTGATACCCCAGTTAGTACAGTTTGAAAATCAGATCACTAAGCAATATTGACTTTTGGTCTTGACTGAGGTAATTTCTGCCACCTGTCTCTTATTATGATAACAGCGAAACCGGTTTTCTTTTCATCTCCTCGTACAGCAATAGCTTCTACACTGAGGTGACAAAAGTCATGAAATACCTCCTACTAACGTATGGCACTCCTTCTGCCTGGCACAGAGCAGTAGATCGAGTGGCATGAACTAAACATGTCGATGGAAGTCCTCTGCAGAAATATTGAGCCAATCAGCCTCTGTAGTTGTCCATAAATGCGAAAGTGTTGCTGGTGCGGGATTCTGTGCACAAACTGATCTCTAGATTATGTCCAAAAATGGTTCAAATGGCTCTCAGCACTATGGGACTTAACATCTGGGGTCATCAGTCCCCTAGAACTTAGAACTACTAAAACCTAACTAACCTAAGGACATCACACACATCCATGCCCGAGGCAGGATTCGAACCTGCGACCGTAGCGGTCGCGCGGTTCCAGACTGTAGCGCCTACAACCGCACGGCCACACCGGCCGGCAATTGTGTCCCATAAATGTTCGATTTCATTCACATCGGGGATCTGGGTGGCCAAATCATTAGCTCGAATTGTCCAGAATGTTCTTCAAACCAATCGCAAACCATCGTGGCCCGATCCCATTGCCCATTGTCATCCACAAAAATTCCTTGGTTTTTTGGGAACATGAAGTCTATGAATAGCTGCAAATGGTCTCAGCTAGCCGAACTCAACGATTTCCAGTCAATGAACGGTTCAGCTGGACCAAAGGACTTAGTCCATTCCATGTAAACATAGCCCGAGCGATTATGGGGCCACCACCAGGTTGCACATTGCCTTATTGATAACATGTATCCACGGCTTCGTGGGGTCTGCGCCACATTCGAACCCTACCGTCAGCTCTTAACAACTGAAATCCGGACTCACCTGACCAGGCCGTGATTTTCCAGTCGTCTAGAGTAAAATCGATATTGTCACGAGACCAGAAGAGTCGCTGCAGGCTCTGAGCACTTGGGACTTAACATCTGAGGTCATCAGTGCCCTAGAACTACTTAAACCTAACTAACCTAAGGTCATCACACACAACCATGCCCTAGGAGGATTCGAACCTGCGACGGTAGTAGCAGCGCGGTTCCGGACTGAAGCGCCTAGAACCGCTCGGCCACAACGGCCGGCTGAAATTGAGTTCTGCCATTATTTCGCGTAGTGTTGTTTGTCAATCAGCACTGACAACTCTACACAAATTACGCTGCTCCCGGTCGTTAAGTAAACGCCATCGGCCACTGTGTCGCCCGTGGTGGGAGGTAATGCCTGAAGTTTGGTATTTTTGGCACACTCTTGACACTGTAGATCTCAGGTCGTCTGCTGCCATAGCCCATTACCTCCAAATTTCGCCGAACTGTCCCATCGTTCGCCGTCCGTCCCACATTGATTTCTGCCGTTATTTCACGCAGTGTTGCTTGTCTGTTATCACAGATAACTGTACGCAGACATCCCTGCTCTCGGTCATTAAGTGAAGGCCGCCGGCCACTGTATTGTCGATGTTGCGAGGTAATGCCTGAAATGTGATAGTGTTGGAATACTTTTTACACTGTGAATGTCGAAATACTGGATTCCCTAACCATTTCCGAATTGGATTGTCCTGTGCGTCTAGCTCCAACTACCTTTCCGCATTCGATGCCTGTTTATTCCCGTCGTGCGGACGCCTTTCCACGTGAATCACCTGAGTGCAAGTGACAGCTCCACCAACGCACTGTTGTTGTATATCCTGTGTGCGCAATACGACCGCCGTCTGTATATGTGAATATCGCTGTCTCATGACTTTTGTCACCTCACTGTATTTTGTTTGACAAAGTATCATGTTAGATTATGGATTGCCTTCGGTAAGGCCAAATTTTTTTCCTATTGTGCTATTTTTCTGTCTAGTCGCATTGCGATATCTTCAATGAATTGGGTAATAGTTGATTCCATGCTCCAGCCTTTGCAGAAATCGTGCTGGTTTACACATAGGAAATTGAATATTTCAAGGAAATTTATAATTTTTTATCTCATGATTGTCTCTATTGCTTTTCAAAATACAGCTAAGAAAACTATTGGTCTACAATTTTCAACTTCATATATATTGCCCTTTTTATACAATGGTTTTATTTTTGAAATTTTTAATCGTTTTTTAAATGCTCGTGGCGGACAGTTCGTCGCCTGGCAGACGGGAGATACGGGACGAACAATGCGTGATATCTGCCGTGGTAGACCAGAGGGCGTGTTGCCTTTTGCTGAGCGGACAATACACTGACCCCCAAGGGTCGAGGCATGGACCGCAGCTTAACGTAACACGACGTCTCACTCCCAGATAACAGCTGTGGCGTGGCCACTGTGTGGCGGCGGGTAGCACTACTCACAGGCGGCACATTGTTTTCAGATCTTCATATCATTCTCGCCACCTGTTAGTAGAATCTTAGTGGGTGTTCTGGGTTCAACCGTAATGAACTACACTCCTGGAAATTGAAATAAGAACACCGTGAATTCATCGTCCCAGGAAGGGGAAACTTTATTGACACATTCCTGGGGTCAGATACATCACATGATCACACTGACAGAACCACAGGCACATAGACACAGGCAACAGAGCATGCACAATGTCGGCACTAGTACAGTGTATATCCACCTTTCGCAGCAATGCAGGCTGCTATTCTCCCATGGAGACGATCGTAGAGATGCTGGATGTAGTCCTGTGGAACGGCTTGCCATGCCATTTCCACCTGGCGCCTCAGTTGGACCAGCGTTCGTGCTGGACGTGCAGACCGCGTGAGACGACGCTTCATCCAGTCCCAAACATGCTCAATGGGGGACAGATCCGGAGATCTTGCTGGCCAGGGTAGTTGACTTACACCTTCTAGAGCACGTTGGGTGGCACGGGATACATGCGGACGTGCATTGTCCTGTTGGAACAGCAAGTTCCCTTGCCGGTCTAGGAATGGTAGAACGATGGGTTCGATGACGGTTTGGATGTACCGTGCACTATTCAGTGTCCCCTCGACGATCACCAGTGGTGTACGGCCAGTGTAGGAGATCGCTCCCCACACCATGATGGCGGGTGTTGGCCCTGTGTGCCTCGGTCGTATGCAGTCCTGATTGTGGCGCTCACCTGCACGGCGCCAAACACGCATACGACCATCATTGGCACCAAGGCAGAAGCGACTCTCATCGCTGAAGACGACACGTCTCCATTCGTCCCTCCATTCACGCCTGTCGCGACACCACTGGAGGCAGGCTGCACGATGTTGGGGCGTGAGCGGAAGACGGCCTAACGGTGTGCGGGACCGTAGCCCAGCTTCATGGAGACGGTTGCGAATGGTCCTCGCCGATACCCCAGGAGCAACAGTGTCCCTAATTTGCTGGGAAGTGGCGGTGCGGTCCCCTACGGCACTGCGTAGGATCCTACGGTCTTGGCGTGCATCCGTGCGTCGCTGCGGTCCAGTCCCAGGTCGACGGGCACGTGCACCTTCCGCCGACCACTGGCGGCAACATCGATGTACTGTGGAGACCTCACGCCCCACGCGTTGAGCAATTCGGCGGTACGTCCACCCGGCCTCCCGCATGCCCACTATACGCCCTCGCTCAAAGTCCGTCAACTGCACATACGGTTCATGTCCACGCTGTCGCGGCATGCTACCAGTGTTAAAGACTGCGATGGAGCTCCGTATGCCACGGCAAACTGGCTGACACTGACGGCGGCGGTGCACAAATGCTAGCACCATTCGACGGCCGACACCGCGGTTCCTGGTGTGTCCACTGTGCCGTGCGTGTGATCATTGCTTGTACAGCCCTCTCGCAGTGTCCGGAGCAAGTATGGTGGGTCTGACACACCGGTGTCAATGTGTTCTTTTTTCCATTTCCAGGAGTGTATATTGAACTGAAAGACCTCCTCCGTGCCATTCAGCATGGATTAAGTCACGTGAAACATAAAACGCGCATATCTATCGGGACATTCTGAAAGCCTTGGATCATGGAAGTCAATCAGACGTAGTACCTAGTGACTTTCGAGACGTATTACGCAGCACCACCCCAATGCTAATATATACATATATATATCTCAAACGAAACCTGTGATGAGCTGAAAATTTATTTGGTAGGGAGGACGCAGCATGTTATCTTTGATGGAGAGTCATCAATGGATGTAAGGGTAGCTTCAGTCGTGCTCCAGGAAAATGTGTTGGAATTCTTGCTGTTCATGATGCGTATTATACAACATAATAATACGAGGGCTGTTCAATAAAGAATGATCATAATTTTTATGGACATAATTTCTCGCTCTAAAATTCAATCTTATGATATTCTATTAGCTTGCAACAAACACGCCGTAGTAGTTTCATTGTTGGGACTCCTGGTTCCCGCCTGTGAGAGCCTACCGTTGCACTGGAGGTAACACGCGAGGAACAATATGCGGCTTTGAAATTCTGCTTTCGTCTCAACAAATCTTCAGCTGAGGCCTATACAATGCTACAGGAGGCCTATGGAGAGTCTGTTCTTCCCTACAGCACTCCTCTAAGGTGGTTTAAAATGTTTAAAGATGGGAGACAATCAATTTCAAAGGAAGGTGTATGGTTCAAATGGCTCTGAGCACTGTGGGACTTAACACCTGAGGTCATCAGTCCCCTAGACTTAGAACTACTTAAACCTAACTATCCTAAGAACATCACACACATCCATGCCCGAGGTAGGATTCGAACCTGCCACCGTTGCAGCAGCGCGGTTCCCGACTGAAGCGCCTAGAACCGCTCGGCCACAGTAGCCGGCTAGGAAGGTACCCGGTGCTCCAGTTACTGCTCTTACGGAAGAAAACATCAACACTGCTGCTGTCATTGTGTGAGAGGATCGAGGAATTACCTTAAGATCACTTTCTGAAATAGTGAACATTTCATTGGGTGCCACCCACACATTGGTGACAGAAAAATTACACATGACACGTGTTTGTGCGCGGTGGGTTTCAAGACTGTTGATTCCCGAACAAAAGGACACTCGCGTGCAGTCTGCATGCAGTTAAAGTTGATGTTAGAGGAAGATCCAGAGTTTGTTTCAAATGTAATCACTGCTGTTGACACTTAGCTACATCATTTACTTCCGGAGAGCTAACAGCGAAGCTCAGTGTGGAAATCTCCTTCATCACCAACTCCCGAAAAAGCAAAAGTGGTTGCTTCTGCTGGGAAAGTTATGGTCTTCTCATTCTTTGTTATTCATCGAATGGTTTATCAGCATGTTGCACTTGCACACACGTCAGTAACTGGACAATACTACAGGGATGTTCTGAAAACATTGCTAGTCCATATGAGGCGCAAAAGGCAACATTTCCGTGAAGCAGGCTGGATGCTGCACCACGATAATGCGCGGCAGCATATTGCCAATGTTGTTGCTGAATATCTTGCAAAAATCAACGTGAAGTGCATCCCCCATCCTCCCTATAGTCCTGATTTAGCCCCTTATGACTTTTTTCTACTCCCTAACATGAAGAAACGCCTTCGTGGGAGGCACTGTCAATCATCAGAAGCAGTGGTGAAGGCTGCAGAGGCGATTTTGAAAGACCTCTCAAAAAATGGGTTTCCAGCATGTATTTGAAGACTGGCAGAAACACTGGGACAAGTGCATCGCACTCACGGGAGACTATTTTGAGAAGTACGTCAAAATTATGAGGATGAGTAAAGGTATGTTGTAAAAAAAAATTATGATCATTCTTTATTGAACAGCCCTCGTAGTATCCTCAGATGATGCACTTATCTACCGAGTGATTGTAATTAAAGAGCAGCTTCTCACGGAGGTCCAGCGTGGGCTGTAATTATCGTGTGGCAGAGAAACTCACTAGATGTTAACACGTTAAGGGAGGACGTTGATGAAACTGACCAAAAATGTTAATTTTCGATTTATTTTTTATTTGTTAGTACAACTCATGGACAATAAGCTCCCAAAGTTTCAATGTTGAAATCGCATCTGAAGTGCCTGAAAATTAATTAAAAGTGTGACGCCGCCTCCCTGCCACGCCCACGTATTGAAGCAGCACTTCAATACAAGCTCATTGAACAACGATTCTGCGTATTACTTTCAACCAAACGTTTGCGGGATACATCTAGAAGGCCGTGATACGCTTTGGTTTTATAGATCATCTTTGGGCGATCCTGAACTTCTCAAAAAGTGTGTTCATGGAAAAATCCAAAATCCAAATGAATCAGTAATTTCACTAATATGGAAACGATGCCCTAACAACACATTTGCATCTGCTACAGTCGTCAGAATTGCAACTTATAATGCAGTTATTGTATTTAATGATGGTAACTTCGGTAGGGTGAAGGTATTAGAAAGAATAGGCTTCAAGATAGGAAATTTTATCAAGACTTCCTGAGAAAAATAGATTTACAGCGCGTCTCTGCAACTGAAAAGTCAGAGTTGAAGACCTGGTAAAGGAAAGAAGACAGACAACAAGAAACCAGAAGAGAAGCCTTGAAGGGAAAGACGACCCAGAGTACAAATGTGGTGCCTTCTGCAGAAGTGACATAAGGAAAAAAGTTAGGTTGAACTTTAAATTGCGTTTCCTGAAAAGTTTGGTGTTTAAAGTTTATGTACCATTTCCTCAGATTCTATGAATGCTAGAATTATGAAGTTTTGTACACATATTTCCGTAAACCTAATAAACGTTGTCGCAAGAGCAAATTTTGAAATTCTGATTGCAAGCTGAGATATGGAGCAAAATGCTTGGAATTTTGCATAAATTTAAAATTGTACTTGTGGAATTATAATTAAAAAATTATGAAAATTCTCCTATTTGACCTATTCCGAAAACCTCATGAGAGATGCTTACAACATATAAAAAGATGAAACAGAGAAATTTTTGTAGAAATCTCTTGAATACTTTCTGAGAAAAAGGAACATACATTATTTTTTTAAAATAAAACTTCAAATTTCATTCAAAAAAAGTTGAATATATATAATCAAAAGATTTTATACATAAATGTGTTACTTTCATGTAAAGCGTGGTACAAAATTTCATTGCCATATCTCCAAAACTGTGGATTCGGTGCATTTTTGAAATAGTGTGTGTTTTTCATCAACGTCCCCCCTTAATGGGGAACAGCTTTACGGTGGAAAAAATATTAGTTCCATGTGTGGCCACCAGGTGTAAATCTGGTTCTGTACACTGTTTATATGACGGTATGACATCCATGCTGTCATTTCACAAGTCCTAACGAAGTGAACAGTATGGCTATGGAGAAAAAGAGACTGACGCTGTTAGTGAAACTGATTTCTGTGCACGGTAGTAGTTCCAGTGCTGCATTGAGAGAGTATTGCCCACTGAAAGGACTGAGGAGGGGCCCGATGTCATTAAACGGTTTATAGAAGATGACGATGACATTAGAAAACACGGGAGGATTGTCCACCCCATGGTCAACATTACCGAAAGTTTTGTAGTCTGTTTTACTCTGGTACCCGTACAAGATACAGCCGCTACAATAGCTGAAACCTCCTGATCCGCGTCAACTTTCTACACTCATACTCATAAATTAAGGATAATTGCATAATGTGGTGCCACACAACGTGGCACTACACAAAACTAGCGCTAATAGCATAGGGAACACACACCACACAGATCAGTAAGTCCACAATATTGGTGATAAGTTGAGAAAACCGTCCCGAAACACATGTGCTACAAAAGCCACTGTTTCCTACGCATGTACCCCGAAATCAGTATTGGATATGATCACCATGCACATATACACAGGCCGATCAATGGGTTGGCATACTCTGGATCAGGTGGTCGAGCAGCTGCTTGGGTATAGCCTCCCATTCTTGCACCAGTGTCTGTCGGAGCTCCTGAAGTGTCGTAGGGGCTAGAAGACGTGCAGCGATACGTCGACTGAGAGCATCCCAGACGTGCTCGATGGGGTTTAGGTCTGGAGAACAGGCAGGCCACTCCATTCACCTGATATATTCTGTTTCAAGGTACTCCTCTAGGATGGCGCTCGGTGGGGTCGTGCGTTATCATCCATCATGAGGAAGGTGGGACCCACTGCACCCCTGAAAAGGCGGACATACTGATGCAAAATGACGTTCCGATACACATGACATGTTACAGTTCCTCTGTCCAACGCAGTGGTTAGCACACTGGACTCGCATTCGGGAGGACGACGGTTCAATCCCGTCTCCGGCCATCCTGATTTGGGTTTTCCGTGATTTCCCTAAATCGCTTCAGGCAAATGCCGGGATGGTTCCTTTGAAAGGGCACGGCCGATTTCCTTCCCCATCCTTCCCTCACCCGAGCTTGCGCTCCGTCTCTAATGACCTCGTTGTCGACGGGACGTTAAACACTAATCTCCTCCTCCTCCTCTGTCCAAGACATGCAGGGGTGTACGTGCACCAATCATAATCCCACCCCACACTATCATACCATGACTTCCATACAGGACCCTTTCAAGGACATTAGGGGGTGGTATCTGGTTCCTGGTTTACGCCAGATGAAAACCCGGCGAGAATCACTGTTCAGGCTATACTGGACTCGTCCTTGAACATAACCTGGGACCGCTGTTCCAATGACCATGTACTGTGTCCTTCACGCCAGGCTTTACGGGCTCCCCTGTGACCAGGGGTCAGTGGAATGCACCTTGCAGGTCTCCAGGCGAATAAACCATGCCTGTTTAGTCGTCTGTAGACTGTGTGTCTGGAGACAACTGTTCCAGTGGCTGCGGTAAGGTCCCGAACAAGGCTACCTGCAGTACTCCGTGGCCGTCTGCGGGCACTGACGGTGAGACATCGGTCTTCTTGTGATGTTGTACACTGTGGACTTCCCGTACTGTAGCGCCTGGACAGTTTCCTGTCTGCTGGAATCGTTTCCATAATCTTGAGATCACACTATGTGGCACACGGAGGTCCCCGTACTACGACCTGCTGTGTTTGACCAGCCTCCAGTCGCCCTAGTATTCTACCGCTCGTAACGTCATCAATATGTGTTCTTTGAGCCATTTTCAACACAAAGTCACCATTAGCACATTTGAAAACGTCTGCACACTTACTCGCTGCACCGTACTCAGACATTCAACAACTGCAGCCAGCGCCACCGTGCGACGACCGCAGGTCAAATGCACTGCACGGTCATACCCTGAGGTGATTTAAACCCACAAACCGCCCACCAGAGCGTTGTTTCACCATGTATCAGCATTATCCTTAATTTATGAGCACGAGTGTAAATTTTCTCTCCGGTTTCTGCCACGGATCGAAGTTGGTGACACTTGTCAGGGCAATAATCTATGGAGCGACGAGGCACATTTTATGCTACAGGATGCGATGAGTACACAGAACTGCCGAATTTGGGGTACTGTTAAATCGCATATTGTGCACGAAGAGCCAATGCACTCGTCCTATGTGACCTTGTGGTGTAGATTCACAAGCAACTTTGTTCTCGGTCCGTTCTCTTACACAATATGCGAGTCCTACTTAGGGGCCGGCCGGTGTGGCCGTGCGGTTCTAGGCGCTTCTGTCTGGAACCGCGAGACCGCTATGGTCGCAGGTTCGAATCCTGCCTTGGGCATGGATGTGTGTGATGTCCTTAGGTTAGTTAGGTTTAAGTAGTTCTAAGTTCTAGGGGACTGATGACCTCAGATGTTAAGTCCCATAGTGCTCAGAGCCATTTTTTTGAACCTAGTGAGGGTGAGCACAGCTGCGTGAAATCACTACTTTCATGCAAGATCGGACACTACCTCATGTCGCTTGTCCAGTGAATGATCTGCTTCATGCAACCATCCACAAACGTGTTTTCTCCAGAGGCGTTTCAGATGCATGACCTGCAAGATCACCTGATCTGCGTTCATTTGACTCTTGGTTCTGAGGATATCTAAAAGAGCGCGTTTATCACGGACATGTTCCGTCTCTGCCTGACCTGAAGACCAGTATACGGAAACGCGTTAATCAAATTCCACTGTGACTGCAGCGAGCTACTGTTGATCACGTCGTTTTATGGACGCAGCACCTCGTCGATGTCTTCTGTGTTCATACTGAACGAACTGAGGAATCGAGGGTTAATAATGAAATCAACATTATGCCTTTCCCATTTGTTTGACCTTTTGTGTCCACGTCCCGTCACTAATCCCTTACATGTGGAAACAGCGTCTTTCTTGCGTTCACAGTGCCAGATTCCCACCTGGTAGCCAAAATTGGAACCATTTTCTCCAGGGTAAGTCGGTTTCGCATTTACAGATTGGAATATCTAACACATTTTGCTGCTATACGATAATTACAGCCCACATCTGATCTCTGGGGGTAGCTGCACTTTAATTGTAACCACCTCGTATACTAAAGTTCTGTCTGATAACAGATGCAAACAACTGCGGTCAGATTTTGACACGACTTCAAAATGGTGCAAAGATTGGCAGTTTTGCTTCAAATGTTCAGAAATGTAAAAAAGTGCACTTCCAAAAACGAAGAAAAAAACAGTATCGTTTGATCACTGTGTGAGTGAGTCAGAACTAGACACATCCAACTCATAGAGATACCTGGGTACAACGATTTGGGCTGATATGAAATGGAACGATCATAAGTCAAAAAGTGATAGGCTTCTGGAAGGATATTGGGGAAATTGTGCCAGTCTACAAAGCAGGTTGTTTACAACACATTCGTCCGTCCCAGCTTAGAATATTACTCATGTCAGTGAAACCCATACCAAATATGACTAACATGGGGTATTGAACTTATACCGAGAAGGTCAGCACGAATGGTCACAGGTTTGTTTGACTAGCGGAAGAGAGTCGCAAAATACTGAAAAACCTGATTTGCCAGGTGCTTGAAAATAGATGCCAATTATTCCGTGACTGTCTAATTACAAAATTCAATAACCTGTATAAGGTGGAGAATGTAGAAACACATTGATGATCCAAAGCATTGTGATACTCAAGGCTTCTTCCAAATTACGCTCAACCCGTATTTCTTAGAGATATTGCTCGAATGTACAGTATACTGGCTACGGAAAACAAGACACGCTGCCTACAGCCTATACCACACGTTCCTTTGTCCATGATGAGGATGTCGCTGACCAGTGAAGTATGTAAAATTACCCCTTTTCTTTACTACATCGCTGTAACTTTCCCCCGGACAAACTTCCCTATTAATAGATGACTTTAAGGAGTATTTAAACGCTCAACGTTTAGCGTGTGGAATGTTGCATCGTCGGATAAAACGAACGCTCTAGGATGGTTGACAACATCGTGGTTGATAACTTCTTTTCGAAAACTGCAATAGACTTCCACCCGTCTGTTATGAGTCTCGTACCAGTAAAGCTGCCTTACCCCCAGAGTACACACGAAGGGTATAGCACTCCTTCGATTTTCTCTCTAGGCCACCAAATAACTAAATGTGTTCGATTTCGTTTTTCAGGAGATATCTTTTGCCGTAGTTGCGAGTCGCGAGGTGCGGCTCGTCAATTTCTACGGTTTCGTTGTGACCATCGATAGAAGCGTTTTCGTTTGTGACAATGACATATCACTTTTCGCCACAGAATCGATAACAGTGACACACAGTCTTGATAGATACTTCGCTTTTTAGAAGCAGTGGCTTGTAATGCATAACTTCTCAGCCAACAGGAAACGATAATAACAGTCTTGTCATTGCTCTATTTTGACTTGTCAAACCAAGTATTCTTCCTTATTGGCTTCCTTTTATTACATTTTGCGCAATACAGCTCGAAGGGGAACTCGCCGTCACAGGTTTTCTTGTTAAGTTTAACGGGTGTCTCACCGTGACATTTGATTTAATTTTTTTGTTCCATATTTGGCAAAAAGCTATATGCCTAATGAAATTCTAAGTATCAAGAATGAGATTTTCACTCTGCAGTGGAGTGTGCGCTGATATGAAACTTCCTGGCAGATTAAAACTGTGTGCCCGACCGAGACTCGAACTCAGGACCTTTGCCTTTCGCGGGCAAGTGCTCTACCATCTGAGCTACCGAAGCACGACTAACGCCCGGTCCTCACAGCTTTACTGTTTGGAAGGTAGGAGACGAGATACTGGCATAAGTAAAGCTGTGAGGACCGGGCGTGAGTCGTGCTTCGGTAGCTCAGATGGTAGAGCACTTGCCCGCGAAAGGCAAAGGTCCCGAGTTCGAGTCTCGGTCGGGCACACAGTTTTAATCTGCCAGGAAGTTCCAAATTCTAAGTACTTTTCCACTGTACATATTCGAGGAACTACTTCCTGCCACGAAAGTATACTTTCACAAAATATCAGCACAGATTCAGTCATTATTATTTACACCGTTATATGATATTCCCTTGGCGACGCAGAAAACAAAATTCGCCGCTTCGACAGTGAGTCACTCGATATACAGTATATCGCTCGTAGTGCACACTCGACTCCGATACCCAAGGTTTCTTCCAAATTACCTACCTTCTTAACTACGTGTTGTCCCGCCTTCGGAACTCAATACAGCAGCGATTCTGAGTGACACGAATTATGCAAGTCTCCGGAAGTACGTGACACCAGGTGTCTAAACAAAGGTCATAGATTCACGTAAACTTGGAGCTAGTGGTTTCTAGACACAAGAAATGGCGCCCGATAGCGTCCTATATGTGTTCCATTGGGCTGAGATCAAGTAAATTTGTTAGACAAGACGTCAACACGATTTCACCAACACCCTCCTCGAATCACTGTTGCACATTTCCGGCATTATGACACGGATAGTTTTTCTGCTGGATCCTGCCATTAACATCGGACAATTCGTCAGGCGCGAAGGAATACCTGTGGTCTAAGATATAATAAATATTTAAACAGTTTTTTTAATATAACAGGTTTTTAAAATGGAGAAGAAAACACAAATTATTTTCTCCTAACCACATACAAATCCTTAACACCATACAGACAATACTTAAAATTTGTGCTCGTGAATTTTTAATAAGTATGAAAATACTTGTGGAATTTAAAATGAGAAACGTGGGGTACATAGTAAGGATGTCGACCATTTATGCATCAAATATGCAGATGCCCCACGTTTTTCGTTTTAAATTCTACAAGTATTTTCATAGCTATTAAAACTTGTAAGTACACATGTTGAAAAGTATCTGTATAGGGTTAGGAGTCTCTATGGGGCTAGGAGAAATTATTTTATACTTTTTATTCCGTTTTAAAAATGGTATATTAAATAAAATTCAATAATTATTTCCTCCTATTTATCATTGTGTATGATAAATTTTTCAATCGTTTTCAATTTTTTTTTATTTACAACATGGACATCTGGTAAATTTCAGGAATATTTTATGGTTACGATAATGATATAACAGTTACACTGCTCCTTTTATGAGTTTTACTGTGTAAATGACAATGAACTCATTTCGGTAAATTTCCGCCGTAGTGTGATCTGTAAATACGTCAATAGGTGACACACATCCACAATAACACCATAAACACCGTAAAACCAAGGAAACGTCACAATCCATAAGCCATAAAATTATTACGTAAAATAAAAATAAAACATAGTAATCTCAACACAAAGCAGATGAAATTTCAGGTAAGAAAAACATTGTCAGAACCAAGCCTGAGGAAATAATCAAAACACAACCGCATTTCCACACACCACCTGCATCTAGTGGCAACTATGTAAACATGTAATATCGTTGACCCACTGTCGTCCAAGCTTTCAAGAGGGAAAATAACGCACAAAACTGACTAATCTGTCTAAAAATGAGGTATAACAGTACTTCTACAACGAAAGTCAAACTAAATAAAAATTCGAACAAAGACCGCGCATGGCAGCATCGATGTAAAATGTGGTCTGACTATAACAAGGAAAGCATTTTTGAAAAAGAGGAATTTCCTAACACGTAATATAAATTTAAGTGTTATAACATCTTTTCTGAAGGTATCTGTCTGTACGAAAGAGAAACATAGAGGATAAGCGGTTCAGAGTAGAAGAGAATAAAAGATTTTGAAATGTGGTGCTACAGAAGAATGCTGAAGATTAGATGGGTAGATCGAATAAGTAATGAGGAGGTACTGAACTAAATTTGGGAAAAAAATATGGCATAACTTAAGTTACAGGAAGGCTCCGTTGATTGGACACATTGAGACACCAAGGAATCGTCGATATGGTAAGAGTGGGAGGTAAAAACTGTAGAGGAAGACCTGAGCAAGAGTACAGTAAACACGTTCAAATACATCACGTTCAAATACATGTAAGTTGCAGTAGTTATTCAGAGCTGAAACGTTTTGTTCAGGATAGACCAGCAGGGGGAACTCCATCAAACTAGTCTTTGGACTGAACACCACCACGGCCACTACAATAAGAACAACTCTCAGCAGCAGTATGAAGCAGAACGACAATACAGAATAGGGAAAGTATGTGCCTGACTAAGATTTAATGAAAGACTCCTAAGAAAACGTAATCCACCTACGAAATAAGTGGCTAAATACTCGTTCAATCCTTGAATATTAGTCTTCAGTCTGTTACTCTTACCAAGCACAATTAATAGAGGCAGTAGAGTACCGAGTGGACGTAATTAAACTTTCGCTACTTGAGAGGACCCCAGGGAAAACGAGTGATCGTAAGGCAATGCAACTTTGTGGAAACATTTGTAAGGACATGCGGAAGAGAAATAACAAACAAAGCATTAAAAGAAACACAGTTTAATTTTCACGTATATGGATATATATCCATATAAGTATATAGTTCTGGCAACACCACAAATGACCTTCTTCTTCTGTGCGGATGCACACATATTCCCCGAACTCTTGCGGGACTTGGAAAGAACGTCTTCCACGAGTAATGAGTGTGTTCGGGTGGGACATTACGCATGTAGTGTGTGGACAGACAAGGTGAGAATGTGGGTCTCGCGGGAGGCGTGCGCGAGATAGTCCCTGCAGTCGCGCTATCCTCCGTGCCCTCGGTGGCTCATATGGATCGTCGGCACGGCTAACTCAGCGTGTTCGGTCAGAGGGTTAGCTCTGTAATGAAAAGACTGAGTTAAAGGATCAACGACGAAATGAAACGGGTGTCTAGCGAAGGCCGCCCCGAGCAGATACAACGAATAAAATCGAACGAAATGAGATTAATTTAAAAAAAGATGGATATAGCTTCTGCCATGTAAGCAGGAGATCCCGGGTTCGAGTCCCGGTCGGGGCACACATTTTCACCTGTTCCCGTTGATATATATCAACACCCGTTAGCAGCTGAAGGTATTAATATAATTCTAATTTCGTTTCATTTTCAGGTGGAAGGGTAATATTTATTAACTGCGTACCATGTTTATGTTCCAGGTTGCAAACATTGCTCAAAGTGACTAGTATCTGCAACTACGACAGCCTGGAACCGCACTAGAGATACCATTTCACAACTGTGCGCAGCACTTTAGAAGGTGGATGATGGAATGTTCAGCTGTCGTGACACTGCCCTTTTATACACAGTGTGCGCGAAACTACCGCTATCTACATATGCTCATATCGATACCCCATGACTTCTGCCACGTCAGTGCAGGTCAGGCGTGTATTACGCACAGAAATCGCTTACCAGGGTAGCAACCTATGTGTAGCGTGCATATGTGGATTTTTAGGTTAGAGAAATCCCTTCACAGCTCCGAAAAGACGCGTTCTGTGTCCAGAGAGGATAGCATTCGTCATAGCAGATTGGACCACAGACATACGTTAATAGACTGGCTATACTGCACAGGTATCATCGGTGTTACTGAAGCCACCAGCCGGCCGGGGTGGCTGAGCGGTTCTAGGCGCTACAGACTGGAACCGCGCGACTGCTACGGTCGCAGGTTCGAATCCTGCCTCGGGCATGGATGTGTGTGACGTCCTTAGGTTAGTTAGTTTTAAGTAGTTCTAAGTTCTAGGGGACTGATGACCTCAGAAGTCCCATAGTGCTCAGAGCCATTTGAACCACTTTTGAAGCCAGCACTTTAGTATAGCAATATGGCGTCGAGCGCAAAGGACATGAAAAAAATCTTTTTATTTGCTGATTAAACAGTCGCAAGAAATCGGGAGAAACTGATATACCTACCTTTAGAGTTTCGACAAAATGGTTATTACATGCATCGTGTTTGGTTGTAATTTCTTGTACAGCAGACGGAAGATACAAGGAAAGGAACATGTCACAGTGCAAGAATAACTAGAAAAATATTACGTATTTTTGTTTTGTGTTGTATGTAATCCTAAATAACTCCATTACAATTTATCTTGTGTGATATACTGGCAATGATTAAATAGTTTATGTACATTTTAGGGGTTTACATATATCTAGTATTAACAGACGTAGCTTAATGATATGCTTTTAACCAGTTTTGGTCAACTTTGGCTTTTCTTCGGATAGTATTCTCCTTATGAAAGTGCTCCTATAAGTAGAATGTGGTATTTGTCGTTGAGAACAAGTGTCTTCATTCATTTGAGTGTTTTTGTGAAAACTACCGCCTGCTTTAAACGCATGTATATGCAACTCGATGTTCTTCTCATAACACGATTCTACAATGTATGATTCAACTAGTACACAAATGTTTGCTCAACTGCAGAACTTTATTCGACCACCTCGAAAAGGCTACAACGTCATTTGGTTTCAGAAAATCTTGGTAGCACAAGATTGTTCGCGCAAACAAAGTTGAAACTCGGCGCGGTGGCTGATGGGATCGACTGTAAATGGGAAATGCCTTTACGGTCGCTCCTATCAGCCACCGCGCCGAGTGTCAACTTTGTTTGCACGTGTAACATACAAAGTTGCTGACGGCGCCATCTTACCTCACCAAACGTCAGGCTTCAGTAAAAGATGCGTCTTTGCCAGTCTAGTAATGTATGTCTGTGGATCGGACAAAGACAATGTTAATATAGTAGTTAGTTAACTGCAGGAACATCTATGGAAAGGCCTTATACCCAATCTACTATTAAACAGAAATGGCAATAGCAATGAATGTCTAAACTGCAATTGGAATGTAGCTACATTGCAAAGATAGGTTGAACACTGGTGGTGGTGTGTTTACAGCAATAAAAAAATAGAATGGTATCTAGTAAGATCACTACAGATTCAGAATGTGGAGTAATTTGAAAGAGGACGACTGTTAATAGTGTATCAATCATGGTCATCAGATGGTTTTATAGACCCCCTGCCTCAGTAGCAATAGTGACAGAAAATTTGAAGGGAAACCTGGATAATATTTCGCGTAAATTCCCTTGTCATGTTACAGTTTTACGCGAATATCTTAATGAAACAGCTGTAGACTGTGAAACTGAAGCGATTAGGATGGATAGTGGGGACAGAAAATCGAGTGAAATTGTTCTAAGTACTTTATCCGAAAATTACCTTGAGCAGTCAATCAGAGAAACGACTCGTGCAGATAGCACCTAAGACCTGCTGCTGGCAAATCAGCATAGAACAGAGGGTCACTGATGATAGGGCCCTTATAGCATCACTGAGTATAGCTATAAAATAATAGGAATACAATGGAAGGCAGGAAGGAAAATCTTTCTCTTTAGCAAGAGTGGGCCGTACTGGGTAGCCGCGCGGCCTGGGGCGTCTTGTCACGGTCCGCGCCCCCCCCCCCCTCCCTCCCCCGTCGGAGGTTCGAGTCCTTCTTCGGGCATGGGTGTGTGTGTGCTGTGTTGACTGATGACCTCCGCAATTTGGTTCCATAAGACCTCACCACAAATTTCCAAAATAGCAAGAGCGACGAGAAGCAGATTACAGGTTACCAGACCGATCAACACGAAAGCTTTACTTCCAGCACTAACCGTGTTGAACATCAATGTGCAAAGTTCAAGAGCCTCGTACAATACGCTTAAGACTGGAACGTGCCGTGCGAAGCTGTGCGGGATGGAAAAGTCCCCGACGTGCCTCGACAATCGTCTTAAACAGCTGCTACGAAAGCAAAGAGAGCGTCACTGCAAATTTAAACGTAGCCAAAATCCTCACAGACCAACAAAAAGTAGACTAAGCCAAAATTAGCATAAGGAGGACTATGCGTGAAGCCTTCAACGAATACAAAAGTAAAATTCGGTCTACCGACTTGACAGAAAATCGTAAGAAGTTTTGGTTTGATGTTAAATCAGTAAACGGGTCGAAGCCACAGGCCTAGACACTCTGTGACTATAATGACACTGAATTAGAGACACAGAAAGTACGGAAATTCTAAAAGTCTTTTTTTCACCACTGTTTCACAGAAGAAGATCGCACTATACTTCCTCCTTTAAATCATCACACGAGCGACAAAATAACACATATCGAGCGAGATAAGCGACTAAGGGATAGAAAAGCAAGTACAATCGCTCAGCAGAGGGAAGGCGACCGGAGCTGACGCGGATACCAGTTCGTTTCTACATAGAGTGTGCGATAGAGCTTGCTCCTCTTCTAGCAGCGGTGTCCCGTAGGTCTCTAGAGGAGCGAAACGTTCCTACTGATTGGGAAAAAAAGCACAGATCATTACCGTTTTCAAGAAGGGTCGTGGAACAGACGCACAAAACTAGACCGAAAATTCGGGTGTGGGAATCAACATGGATCGTGTGAAACTCAGGTAGGCTTGTTTGTCCACAAGAGTCAGAAAGCAGTAGATACAGGCCCCCAGGGTAGATTTCCTCTTCCTCGACTACTGGAAGGGGTTCGATACACTTCCGCACTGATGCCTAATGAATAGAATACGAGCATATGGATTATCAGGTTAACTGTGTGATCGGACTGTAGAGTTTCATTCAGATAAACGCAGCATGGCATTGTGAACGATGAGAAGTCGTCAGACATAAAAGTAACATCTGGCGTGCCCCAAGGGAGTGTTATAGGACCATTACTTTTCTTAGTACGTATCATTGATCTAGCAGATAACGTTTGAAGTTCCGTGAGGCTTTTCGCGGATGATGCTGTTGTATAAAGAGAAGTCGCAATGCTAGGACGTTATAGTGAAATGCGGGAAGACCTGGAGGATAGACACTTGGGGCAGGGAATGGCAATTGACACTCAACACAAAAAATGTAGCGTGTTGCGAACACTTAGATAAAAAGACTCTTTCTTGTGTGATTGCACGTTTGCAGAAGAATGACTGGAAGTAGTTACCACCATAAAATATCTAGGAGTGTGCGTACAGAGAGACATGAAATGGAACGACCACACAAGATTAATTGCGAATAAGGTAGATGCCAGAGTGGGATTCATTGGAAGAGTCCTCGGGAAATGTAGTCCATCAACAAAACAAGTAGCTCACTTTTGTAAACCCTCGTCGCCAGTTTTATAAAGGCCTCGTCGGTACTGCTGGGGAGGTCGAGTTGCCACTGTTGTTACGATAGGCCGACTCAAACAGCTTCTGGTGCAGTACACAGCTAAGACTATTTCTCCCTGCCACTGTTACACAGCTATGCCCCAGGGCCAGGTAAGAGGATAAGAGAACGAAGGTTCTACAACACTGCAACAGATTAGTAACAACGTCACACAAATGAGTTCAAAGATTTACTTATCTTTGTGAATCGTTGAATAATGAAGTCTGCAACACTGCTTGCAATGCAACACAGTAAGAGCCCTCAATGGCTAAGTTATAATAATCGAAGGTAACTTCTAAGTACATAGCAAATGCAAACTATAACACAAGTCTATTCACTTCTAAGAGTTCACTAAACGACGTTCCCTATCTAAGTAAGCCCTGGACGATGATCTATAACAAAGTGGACGAGAGCTCCTCTATCTTCTGAGTAGGCTTCTGTCCGTAGTCCTTGGGTCATTCGCGGATTGTAATCGGCCGACAATTGGCCGAGGCGATGTCCATATTTTCATCCTCAGCGCCGCCTGTGGCGCTGGCGGAACTCGGACAAGTACCGAGTCTCTATGGCACTGCCACCATCTCGCATCTTTGCGCCTGTGGTGCTTTTGTTCGGACGACACTGCACTCACAAAACACCAGGCCGAGCAATGCTTGAGTATTGCTCGTCAGTATCGGATCCATACAAGGTAGGACTGATAGAGGAAATAGAGAGGATCCAAAGAAGAGCAGCGCGTTTCGTTACAGATTTATTTAGTAAGCGCGAAACAGGCACGAAGACGCTCAACCAGGTCCAGTGGCAGAATCTGCAAGAGATGAGTTCTGCTTCACGGTATGGTCTACTGTTAAAAGTTTCGAGACTGTACGTTCCTAGAACAGTCAACCAACATATTGCTTCCTCCTACATCTTTCTCGCGAAAAGACAACGAAGATTCATTTAGAGAGATCTGAGCTCACACGCGGGCTTACCAGGAATCATTCTTACCCCGAACCATTTGTGACTGGAGCAGGAAAAGGGGGAAGTAACATTGGAGCACAAAGCACCCTCCGCCACACACCATAAGATGGCTAGCTGAGTGTATAAAGGGTGATAATAATTACAGTTCCAGCTTAAAAACTCTGTAAAAAACACTTTTCAGAATTACGTCACATTTGAGCGGAATATTTTTGATGAACGGGGAAACGTTCCGGGCATAGATGTCTGTGATGTCCTTAGGTTAGTTAGGTGTAAGTAGTTCTAAGTTCTAGGGGACTGATGACCTCAGATGTTAAGTCCCATAGTGCTCAGAGCCATTTGAACCATTTTTTTGAAACGTTCCGAAAACAAAAAAAATTAACGATAATTTTACCACTAGATGGCGCTTTAAGCGACAGAATATAGAAGATAAAGGACATGGGGTGAGCGGCTGTTCATCAGTTTACGTCTAAGACGCTCGGCATGACAGTCTCGACGCAGGATCGCACGCTGCTGATAAACAACGGTAATTATGCGTCGGTGGCTCTGTAGAAGTTCCGGACACTCACGGGTATGAAAAAAGGTGTTGATCCGTTGTTTGCCAAGTATCTGGAAAAAATGATTACGAAATTCGATTAGACAGGTACTTTTCAAGCGCAATGTGGCAGAGGAGGGAAAACAATTCCTCCTACTTCAGTAGAAGATATGGCCACGGGTTAAGAGGTGGTGTGCAAATATGCACGGCACATGAAGTTGCCTGGACTTTGGACTTACCTGTCAGCGCTTTGCATAAAATTTTACGAAATATTGTGCATTGCTGTCCATACAAAATTACCCATGTTCAGCAATTGTTCAAATGGTTCAAATGGCTCTAAGCACTATGGGACTTAACATCTGAGGTCATCAGTCCCCTAGACTTAGAACTACTTGAACCTAACTAACCTAAAGACATCACACACATCCATGCCCGAGGCAGGATTCGAAACTGCGACCGTAGCAGCAGCGCGGTTCCAGACTGAAGCGCCTAGAACCGCTCGACCACAACGCTCGGCTCAGCAGTTGTTTCATGCTGACTTGCCAGTAAGACAAAATTTGGTCTAGAATTTCTTGCTCGCATGGAAGCGGTCAGTGAATGGCCATTGAAAATCCTGTGGACAGACGAAGCCCATTTACATCTGCAAGGTCATCTCAACGCACAGAAATGCAGAATATGGGGAACAGAAAATCTCCTCGCACATCAATCTGTACTGCTTCATTCTGCAAAGACATGAAATGTGTTCGCATTTGCGAATATGGACTACCATCACCTGTATAGTGGAATGACGACAGTGAAAATTTGCCCGCTCATGGAGGTTGATCGCCTTAAAATTTGACCACCCGTATACGACTCACAGCCAGACCCAAACTTCCATATGTTGTCAACCATGTGTCCACAACCTGGATCGTACATCCATTATGTATATTCCCGTACAGGGAAGACATTTTACTTGAAAGTCACTAGCCTAACATCGGCGGATAAATACATCATTCTGCAAACATAACTGTTTGGTACGGGAGGACGGCATGCTTTATCGTAGGGTCACATTTTTTCGAGAAGATGGTTCATGATGGTCCTGTTACCTGTTCCGTCACTGGTAAGTGCTACGAAAGTCTTTTGGGCGCTAATGTCTTTTCAACGCATTAACAGGTTGGGCGTGTAGGTATAATCATTTTTATGCAACATTGCGCACCACCGCAACTTGCACAGCCAGAGATATTTTGGAAATGATAGAATTATTAGCCGTCACCCCTGCCATCTGGCCATCCAGACCACTTGATCTTAATTCGTGTGACTTCTGGATGTGGGATTATCTGAAAAGTGCTATGTTCAGTGCTCCGATTACAAACGTAGCTGAACTGAAGGCACGCATTGCGCAATGCATTCTCAACGTGACCTCTGGGACGCTCTGACCTATTGTGAAACATGCTGTTTCTCGATTTCAGCTTGCGGTAGAAAACCGCGGACAGTATATCGAACATGTCTTGCGCAGTCTCACGACAGTTAAAAATCAATTTCATTCTTACATTTTTGCCATTTTTGGCCACAGGTCAGTCAAAATCCGATTTTTCCCATCCCATGTCGTACGACCTCGCTGTGGTGAACGAGCTTCCGTAACTAACAGCGCTGTAGTGCGCAATGCCAAAGTTGTGCGGTCATGCACATTGTACAGTATGATTGGTTTAATGTGTAACTCACAACATAGCGACGGTATTGCGATTCCTCTGTCGCTTATTGCCGCACCCGTTTGTGTTATGACACTTACAATGCCGTCTAGCAGGAGAATTTTCGTTGAATTTGTTTTCCTCCTACTTTGTTAACAATCCGTTCAAATTTGACGTAATTCTGTGCAGTGATTCTTTTTCTACTCTATTTTGTAACTGGAACTTTAATATTATAGCCACACTGTGTGTAGATGTAGAAGTTTATCTAACCATAATGTTTTAATTTAGTAATTTTTAGTAACAGATGACAAGATTTTAGATCGCTTAAGGATACAAAAGCAAAACGAGGATAATGGAATGTAGTCAAATTAAATCGGGTGATGCTGAGGGGATTAGATTAGGTAATGAGACACTTAAAGTAGTAAAGGAGTTTTGCTATTTAGGGAGTAAAGTAACTGATGATGGTCGATGTAGAGAGGATATAAAATGTAGACTAGCAATGGCAAGGAAATCGTTTCTGAAGAAGAGAAATTTTTTAACATCGAGTATAGATTTAATTGTCAGGAAGTCGTTTCTGAAAGTATTTGTATGGAGTGTAGCCATGTATGGAAGTGAAACATGGACGATAACCAGTTTGGACAAGAAGAGAATAGAAGCTTTCGAAATGTGGTGCTACAGAAGAATGCTGAAGATTAGATGGGTAGATCACGTAACTAATGAGGAGGTATTGAATAGGATTGGGGAGAAGAGAAGTTTGTGGCACAACTTGACTAGAAGAAGGGATCGGTTGGTAGGACATGTTTTGAGGCATCAAGGGATCACAAATTTAGCATTGGAGGGCAGCGTGGAGGGTAAAAATCGTAGAGGGAGACCAAGAGATCAATACACTAAGCAGATTCAGAAGGATGTAGGTTGCAGTAGGTACTGGGAGATGAAGAAGCTTGCACAGGATAGAGTAGCATGGAGAGCTGCATCAAACCAGTCTCAGGACTGAAGACCACAACAACAACAACAAGGATACAGGATACTTCTGAATGACGAAAAATCGAATTTGTTTATAATTTCATTAAATTCTGTAGTCTCTCCTGGTTACATATTACTGGGTTTAGAGTGAAAAATGATTACCATACACTATATCGTAGTGTTTAGTGTCGTGTACGCTACTACACCCCCTTTATTTCAATGATAAAAAACTATTAGCTTTTCACAAAAGAGCTATTAAACTTCTGTTTCCAACAATTATGTTTGATATATCTTGGGCATGTTGGCAACAGTGCTGGTTTTTAGCATCTGTAAATGATCATCTTTGCTGCTATGTAGTTTTGATTTGCTGGAGTCAACAATGCTACATGCCAAGAAATTTGATAAAAGAAAATTTAGGGGTAACCAATTTACAAACCAAGCAGTCCACGCTATTGAGAAGACGCTTGTACCAGTTCTTCAGGGAAGGAACTCCCACGATTGAAATTTTTATATTAGCACTCTTGCCGTTTGTAGTGTATGATAAACCATTCCAGCTACTTTGTTGTTCAGTTACTTCCAGACAGTTTACGCCATTACATTGTTTACATCTCACCATTTTCTTTATCAAAGAAGATGCTCCAGTAATATTGATTATGAAATTGTATCACAATACCCCCAGAATTTTATGCAGAATGATCAGTTAACTGTAGAATTCTGTTGCTAGACAAATACAGTTTCTTATAAGCAATTATATGTTTATTTATGTAAAATGTATGATTCTTCATAGCCAACTCATGGCACAAAAAGTATTTCGATAGCTTCCTTTGCTGAAGCTTGTGGACATAAATATAATTAATATGCACTCAACAAAGGAGGAAGAAGTGCTAAAAGGAACGCCAGGAAAAAGCTTGAAGATGAAGAAATGCAGTGAAATGAAGACTATGCTTCAGGAATGTTCTGAGGCACATTTTAATAGGACTCAAATCTTCATTCGTAATTTGCCGCAGCTTGTATCGCAATTTAGGTACACATATCACCTTAATTTTATAATGCATTGTTCTCTTTTCTTCTGTGACTTGCAGTTGTCTATATCTATCTAGTAGACCTATAGCTTTTTGCACTTTCAACTAAATTACAGAGAAATAAAAATTTTAATTAGGAAAAAAATTCTAAAAATGATGATGTAAGATATAATAATATTTATCTGATTAATATACTTAATGTGTGGAATAGGATTAGTATCTCAGCCGTCACGTTATACATATCTCTTAAAAAAATTTGTCTCCTTCACATGTATTGTGGGATTCAACGGTGCCTGAATTTCAACTTTTAGGAAGTTTTGTGCTTCATTTTATTATTGTTTTTTATAATCGCTATTACATCCTAAACTGTTCAAAATACTTGCAAATTGTTTAGAAGGTATTATGCATTAACTACTGAAAAATTGTAAAATGTATATAAAAGAAACAGTGCAGGAGATAAACAAGTTCTGATTTTCACATGGTATGGAGCCGAAAAAGTGCGCTGGGACTCTGAACTGCTGTTCACTAACCAAGCTTTTTATTTGGCGCGCTTCACTCTGCTGGAAGCCTGTTAAGAGTCTCTTTTCAACTAATAAATATTTATCTGATTCGGAACTGGCAACCCAATCCCAGGTGTTTTCAACAGATCGTAGCTCCAGTTGCGCCATTAAGTAACTAAATACGTAGTTTCATTTGTTATGCTGTCAGTATGAAGCTGTGCTTCATCTTGGCAAACCCAATCATCGCTGGTAATTGATCAGTGACCTCGTGTACTTCCGCTTTACCTAGAGCTGCTGCATTACGTTGGCGGTGCCTGTGGTCTTGTATTTTTCCTTGGTTTCTTCTTGATAACATCGGGATCACCATTAGAGAGCGTTATTCCTTATGTTTAGTGATCTTTTTGGGCCAAATTTAATGAGCGAAACATATTTTACTTGCGGCAGTTTTTATTTCACAGCTAGCTACTTACGACTGTTTTTTTACAGAACAAACTGCATATGACATAAAAGTCTCGCCAGTTTCATTCAGTTCTGCAAACATATTTAATTAAGCAAATGAGAATGCAGTTACCAATTGATTTTTAAAAAAATTATTTCGTTTTTATATATACTTTTATATTGCTGGCACATCCAACACCAAAGATCTCGATATCAAAACATTTACGATAAAAATGCTTCCAACGGAGCTTTTTGTGATGTCGAACTTTCCTCCATTTTCAAGGCAAGAGTTAAAACATTTCTTCGTACTGTAACAGATCGAAAACTGTTACTGGTATTGTTCATTCTGTGAAAAAAAAATAAACGAAAGACAACGTAATTAATATGTGACATGTCTACCTTTATACTGTTGTCAGGCCGATTTGTGGGCATAAACATTCCTTTAAAGCAAAAAGCAACAGAATCTAAAATATCTCTATGAATAAGTTTGTGATATTTACATACGAAAAAATGTTCTCCAGTAGAATATCACAGATGCAACCTTTTAGCGTGGATCGGTGACTCAGTGGTAAAGTGCCGTACTATAAATCCGAAGTTCTCCGTTAATTTAATACTTCTTCCCACTCTGTCAATGATGATGTGAAAAATGACGAGCGCGCCTGATTTGGAGTCAAATGGTAAAGGTCAGTTCGCACTGAGCGTCACATCACGTCGCGTCATAACAATCAGGGCCCACGAGAAATACGGACCCTGCAACGACTTTCTGACGTCACACTAGTCGGCTTTTGCACCACACTTCGTAAACACTCGGATCTGTGCAGGGTCCATGGAAAATCAATATGTAATTGAAAAGGTGCCCACTATAGGTCTTAACTTTGTCGTGTGCTTGAGAGGGCTTGCATGCATTTAAACGCGCAGTCAAGAATTATTCAACTCGGCTGAAATAGTTACTCGCTCCCCACCGGAGACAGTTGCCGGCACTCGTAAGACCTGTAGTGTCACGTGCTGTGACGTACGCCTCACATCCTTTCTTTCTCATGGGCCACGAAACGTCACTTTACGACACCGTCATAGTTCCTCATGAACAAAGTTTTGACAGCCAATGTTGTACATTGTTGACCATGTGACACCAATGTCCATTTCCTCCCGATACACAGTCATGCCGTCTTCCATACTTCGTTTTGTGTCACTTTTGTTAGGTTGTGGTTTTCATGACTGATATCAGTTGTTATACGTTCTTTGTTATTTCTTGTTATTTATTACAGACAGAAAATAGTTGAGGACAGCTATATAAGTTGAAATCAGGTGACTTAAACTGACTTGACGTGACATGACCTGATGGTCAATGCGAACACTCCGTGATCCGTGACAGTGCCGTGATGTAACTATATGAATAGCCTGAAGTTAGTTCAAAGGTGAGAGGAAGGCAATGACATACCACCTCCAACATGATCGTGCTTTGTAAAGCACTGAGGTGTTCAAAACTTCAGTCTTCGGTTCATTCCTTAAGACGCCTACAACTGCATCTGATCGAGATATTGGTTTCATTATGACATCATGTGTTGCGTATCTTATCTGTGGTCTGAGATGATACCACAGATCCTTTGAGTGGCTGTTGAAACACACTCGCTGGGTTTACACGAGGCATCTCCCAGTCTCGCCATGTTTAGTCAAGCCTTGTTAGTATGCAGTTACTTCACACTGTAAACTAACTAATGCATTAGCTTCAAGATGTCTTACTCACTGCATACATGGGAGCGCTTATCTGTCATTGACACAGTTTGCTAATTTGGAAGTCGGTAAATACTTGTAAATCTAAAGATAATGCTGGCGAAGATAAACACACTACTGTTTTCCTCGTTGGCCTGAGATATACAATACTTCCCTTTCCTTGTGGCATTGTGCTTTGTTGCAGGTCTGTACCGTAACAAAGATGTTCTGAATCACTTGCTAATGGCTATCGCACGCATCCCGAATTTGACTATATTCCGTCTAGCCTTCAGACCGCCATTTACGTGACGTAACACTCTAGAATAATTTAAAAACAGATGTTAGTGTTGATACGTCAGCTTGAGGTTCCAACCTGTCCCTTAGAATACAGGGTTATACATAAGAACCATCAGGGTTTAAGAAGACAACTGCATGGAAACTACAAGACATGAAGAAAATAGACAATAACAGCGGATAGAGCACCTCGCCAACTTTCGATTCGTGATAAGCCCCGTTGAATAGTTGCAGAGCTCACCACTAGGGGCAGTCATATCAGAACATGAAGTATAGTGGAGCGATGCATGCATTTTGTGTCCTTGAATCCGCTAAATGCGAGTCAGCCACAGCTTCTTACCAAATTTCAGGTACATGCTGCAACAGACAAAACCATGCATGTGTGCTACAACACATTCAGTGAAGCTGACTTCTGTGTGTCCAAAGAAATCGACAACATGTGCGGACAAAGAAATGTAGGTACCGCACTCAGCTCTCTGCTGCATTCGCACAAACGTCGGTGTGTAAAACCCAAAGTAGTATAGAATACATAGGCTGTAGGTGTTATTCAGCGCTCCCTGCGGTGCCACGCCGTACTAATAGTTGCCATGTTTCGAGAAATCATTCTGCGATCGTTTTGAAAGCGTGCCTGTGGTGTGCTCAGAATATAAATGTACTCACATATCTAGAAAAAAGATTGAAGAGTGGTGTAAATATTCTTACATATTGTGTTCTGTAAGTGTGCTGTGTTTTATGTACAGCGACGTGTTTGTTTACTTGTGTAGTAAAGCTTGTTTCATCCAAGTTCTTCTAAGCATATGATATTCCGAGAATTTTGTGATGAAGGAGAAGCTAACAAAGGCCTGCATCATACTTTGTAAAATTTCAGAAACATGAGGAGCATAAGATCGTAAACTTTTTTTTGTGACAGAAAACTTCGTTGTTTGTTAGAGGGTATGGTCGATTAAGTCTTTTTTGTATGATTAATTTTTTGACAGTTGCAATAGCCATTACTTCAATAACTTTTTTTGTTGCTCTCTGGAAACTAAATGGAGTATAATTTCACATTAGAAAGTATGGATTACAGGCGGAAAAATCTGTAATTCCATATGAACAGAGTTATTTGTATTAAATTATGGTTTCAGATTAAAAAAACAAGCGTTTTATATGCAAAGTATGAACTGCAAATTACTCTGTGTATCAATCTTAGTATCATTTTATATATGGATAGTCTTTTTCCAAGGTTTGGATCTACAACACGTAGTTACATTATTTTAAATGTTAACTGCCGATAATGGCGTAGACAAAGTATAATGTGCAAGCTAATAATTAATCGGAACAGCATTTTAGAAATCGTAATGCAGAAGGGTAGTCATGGACCTAAAGTGTGATATTGGGCAACGTCCTCTCTCCCCCTCCCCCGGCCTCTTCTCCCCCTCCCCCACCTTCTTCTCTCAAATCTTGGTTGTGCTGAGATGGGCCTGCAGCAAGGCCTATTGTTTACTATTCGCCCCTTATTTAACCGCACTTTTCGTCATAAAAACCAAAACTGCAGGTTAAATTAAGAAAACGTGTACTAGATAACGGGCAAGTATTCAAGTGTTACGATTCAGTTACGTACATATATCACAAATGAAGTGCGAAAAACGTGAGAGGGTCGACTAGATGACTGCAAAATTCGACTCTATGTAAGCCGAGTAACCCGATTTATGAGAAAGACACGGTAGTATATTGGACATTACTTTAATAAACTTACTATCATCCAAAAACTTCATTCCATATTCGATTGCCTGCGTGGCTTGGATCGTAATATACCTGCTCCGTGGGGCAGTGTCTCCCTGCGTGCAAGGGACACTCTCCACCGCAGACCCCTCAATTTATTAGTAAGATGACCCAGTGGATAGGTCGTCATAAACTGAACATAGATCGAGCATGAAAACAGGAAGAAGGTGTACTGTACCGTGAAAAACGAAGCAAAATCGAAACAACGAACGGTCCAAGCTCAATGTGTATAACATCGAGCGAGGCTCAATACAGATGGACAATTTCTTGCAGATTTCCGTACAAAAGACCTAAAGTATTGTACTGTATACAGGGTGGTCCATTGATCGTGACCGGGCCAAATAACTCACGAAATAAGCGTCAAACGAAAAAACTACAAAGAACGAAACTTGTCTAGCTTGAAGGGGAAAACCAAATGGCTCTATGGTTGGCCCGCTAGGTGGCGCTGCCATAGGTCAAACGGATATCAGCTGTGTTTTTTAAATAGGAACCCCCATTTTTATTACATATTCGTGTAGTAGGCTACGTAAAGAAATTTGAATGTTTTAGTTGGAACACTTCTTTTCGCTTTGTGATAGATGGCGCTGTAATTGTCACAAACATATGTCTCACAATTTTAGACGAACAGTTGCTAACAGGTAGATTTTTCAAATTAAAATACAGAACGTAGGTGCGTTTGAACATTTTATTTCGGTTGTGATAGATGTACCTTTGTGAACTTATCACTTCTGAGAACGCATGCTGTTACGGCATGATTACCTGTAATTAATACAATAAATGCTCAAAATGATGTCTGTCAACCTCAATGCATTTGGTAATACGTGTAACGACATTCCTCTGAACAGCGAGTAGTTCGCCTTCCGTCATGTTCGCACCTGCATTGACAATGCGCTGACGCATGTTGCCAGCGTTGTCGGTGGATCACGATAGCAAATATCCTTCAACTTTCCCCACAGAAAGAAATCCGGGGACGTCAGATCCGGTGAACGTGCGGGTGCTTCGACGACCAATCCACCTGTCATGAAATATGCTATTCAATACCGCTTCAACCGCACGCGAGCTATGTGCCGCACATCCATCATGTTGGAAGTACATCGCCATTCTGTCATGCAGTGAAACATCTTGTAGTAACATCGGTAGAACATTACGTAGGAAATCAGCATACATTGCACCATTTAGATTGCCATGATAAAATGCCGCACCATACATTAACCCGCCAAGGTCGCTGATGTTCCGCTTGTCGCAGCCATCGTGGATTTTCCGTTGCCCAATAGTGCATATTATGCCGGTTTACGTTACCGCTGTTGCTGAATGACGCTTCGTCGCTAAATAGAACGCGTGCAAAAAATCTGTCATCGTCCTGTAATTTCTGTTGTGCCCAGTGGCAGAACTGTACACGACGTTCAAAGTCGTCGCCATGCAATTCCTGGTGCATAAAAATATGGTACGGGTGAATCGAAAGATGTAGCATTCTCAACACCGACGTTTTTGAGATTCCCAATACTCGCGCAATTTGTCTGCTACTGATGTGCGGATTATCATCATTTGTTGCAGGTCGTGGTTGACGTTTCACATGTGGCTGAACACTTCCTGTTTCCTTAAATAACTTAACTATCCGGCGAACGGTCCGGACACTTGGATGATGTCGTCCAGGATACCGAGCAGCACTCGCCCGTTGGGCATTTTGATCACAATAGCCATACATCAACACCATATCGACATTTTCCGCAATTGGTAAACGGTCCATTTTAACACGGATAATGTATCACGAAGAAAATACCGTCCGCACTGAAAGAATGTTACGTGATACCACGTACTTATACGTTTGTGACTATTACAGCGCCATCTATCACAAAGCGAAGAAAGTGGTCCAACTAAAACATTCATAGTTCTTTACGTAATACACAAATATGTAATAAAAATGGGGGTTCCTATTTAAAAAAACGCAGTTGATATCCGTTTGACTTATGGCAGCTCCATCTAGCGGGCCAACCAAAGCGCCATCTGGTTTCCCCCTTCAAGCTAGACGGGTTTCGTTCTTAGTAGTTTTTTCGTTTCACGCTTATTTCGTGAGATATTTGTGTTATGAACGGTCCGTGTCTCTTCGCTGTATTCAAAGTTGTATCCGTGTCGTGGCGTAGCGCCCATTTGCAAAGCCAGGTGTGAAGAAGGGTTCGCTAGACCTATGTACGCCGTATTTGTTCTACACAAGTACCACAGGTTAAGGCTCTTGCTTTCCGTTTTGGAGGCTTTGACTCTTGAATTCCTTGATTGTAACATAGTTCATACGAGTTTATTTGTTGCTTTCATTTATGTTAGAGATCTATGCGGCTTCTCGCCTGTTCTCACTATTCGTCACATTTACTTGCGACGGTAATATATTCTTACCACATGACTCATATTCCATAAGCTATGTATAGCATGACAATTACCAAGACTACAGAAGGAGAACAGACACGCCAATGACAGCACAGAAAGTTCATAGTTAAGTGAAAACAAATGTGGGAGACGAATTAGAGTTGAACATGGATCTCCCGCTTTGCAGTCCAACACCGTGATCACCCAACAACGACGCCATGATACGTCCGGTTCGCTCGATGTTGCACATGTTGAGCTTCGACCGTTTACTATTTCTACTTTGCTTCTTTCTTCACAGTGCAACGCGCCTTTTTCCTGTATTCATGCTTGATCTGTGTTCAGTTTTTGACGGGCTATTCTCTGGGCCATTTTACCACTAAATCTGAGGGCGGTGTGATGGGGAGCTTCCCTTTCTAGTACAATACAATTTTTACATTGAATGTGAAATGAATGCTACATACAATCGAAATTAACTTAATCTTTCTGTAGAACGTTCGTTTCTGAATGATTTTATTTTGCGAAAGTTTTCTGTGGAAAAGGGCGTACTAAATCATACGAAATGGATCATTAACTAAAGTTTACAGATGGTATATTTTGCTTGTAGATGCTCTGCTCGTAGCCAGCTGGGGTTAAAGTTTAAATGAAAGTTACTAACGCTATCAAGAAACGGCGTTTATAAAGTGTTAGTGCGCTATACTGGGAGACAATATTGTTAATAAAGGCTAACAGTTGCAATTTCGTAATTTCTTGTCACTGTCACGCACCACGCCCCTTTCTTTTGACTTTCGAAAACATGGCGGAGGCTTGTTGTGTTTTCTTCACTCTGATCGCAGTGTTGCCTGCCTGCGGTATTCTATCTCTTTGGTAAAACCATAGCAGCTGCAATTGTTACATGCGCTGACTACTCTGGACAACGAACTTCGTTCTGACTTTAGCAATGACTTGCAGTGACTACCGGAAAAACAGGGCTTTTGACAGAAATTGGTTTTCAATGTGCCTGGAAGCGTGAATCCTCATAAGGCGCGTGCCTGGGCCACAAAACATCCACACCAGATCGTGAAAAACATTCTTGATCCACCTAAAGCTAACGTCTTTCTGTCATGTCCTCTTTAAGAGCTGATATACCATTTCCTTTACGGAGAACACTGCGACTGGTTTTGTGTATTTGGATATGCTGCAGCAATGGCTTATGTCACAATTACAGCACAATTGCAACAAGATAGTGCTCCACTGCTCTTCCTTTCAGATGTTAGTGATTACCTCAATGCCAAACTGCCTCAATCTTGTGTTGTACATGCTTCCCATTATCACTCTCATCTTCTTCAGTGGCCTCCATGATAACCTAATTCCATGTGATTTCTTCTTATGGGGTTATGTCAAAGATTGTGTGTTCCTACTTCCACTATCATTTCATTTGGAACAGTTGTAAGGAAGGTTGATTAATGCAGCCGCTGTTGTCGACCATTACGTGTTGGAACTTGTATGGCAAGAGTTGACTGTCATATTGCCACAAATGGTGCCGATTTTGAGGATCTTTCATGTGAGACAAAAACTTGGAAAGGTGCTCTGTCCACAATGCAATGCTGGACCAAAACATTATGATCACTGTCCACAGAGAGGCTGAATGCGTCCTCGTGGTGTTGCGGGCACGTGAAGCAATACGGAAAGAACTGAACCAAAAGAGAGACTAATGGTAAGTAATTACAGCGAAGATACGGGCTACAAATGTAGTCATCCACTGATAAAAGTGACTTTGATAAAGGTCACATAGTTTTGGTGCTGTGGCTGAAAACGAGAATCTCTGAAATGTCGAAGCTGGTCGCCTGTTGGCGTACTACTGTCGTGAACACCTATGGAAAGTGGTTGAAGGATGGTGAAACAACGAGTAGACCGTATGATATTGGACGACGAAGTGTCATCACAAAACGTAGAGGTTGGAGGACCTCCACTGTGTAATCCAGGATAGGCAGCGAGCAGAGTACAATGCTGGTGCAGGCACAAGTGTTTCGGAGCACACCGTTCAAAGGCCATTGTTGTACATGGAGCTCTACATCACACAACCCCAATGTGTTCTCGTGTTGACCGTACGACATCGTCAGTTATGACTGCAGTGGGCACGATATCGCTGAGGTTTCACCGTAGATCAGTAGAAATGAGTCGCCTGTCGGATAAATCGCATTTCTTGTTACACGCTGGGTCCTTACACGCCGTTATCGAGGCGAATGGCTGCACGAAACATGCAATGCGCAACAGATACAGTTCGGTGAGGACTGAATTATGCTATGGAGTTCAAATGGTTCAAATGGCTCTGACAAGGGAACCTCCCCATCGCACCCCCCTCAGATTTAATTATAAGTTGGCACAGTGGATAGCCCTTGAAAACTGGACACAGATCAATCGAGAAAACAGGAAGAAGTTGTGTGGAAGTGTGAAAAAATAAGCAAAATATACAAACTGAGTAGTCCATGTGCAACATATATAGCATCAAGGAGGAGCTCCGCTCAGGGGAGCCGTGGTTCCGTGGTTTGCGTGAGCAGATGCGAAACGAGAGGTCATTGGTTCAAGTCTTCCCTCGGTTGAAAATTTTAATTTTTTATTTACAGTTTATGTCACAAACTCTTATGTTTTCATCACTTTTTTTGGGGGTGATTATCACATCCACAAGAAAACCTAAATCGGGCAAGGTAGAAGAATCTTATAACCCATTGGCCAAGTGTACAAGTTAGGTGGGTCGACAACATATTCCTGTCATGTGACGCATATGCCGTCACCTGTGTCGTATAGAATATATTTGACGTGTTTTCCTGTGGAGGAATCGGTTGACCTATGACCTTGCGATCAAATGTTTTCGGTTCCCATTGAAGAGGCACGTCCTTTCGTCTACTAATCGCACGGTTTTGCGGTGCGGTCGCAAAACACAGACACTAAACTTATTACAGTGAACAGAGACGTCAATGAACGAACGGACGGATCATAACTTTGCGAAAATAAATAAAGTAAACTTTTCACTCCACAGAAGACTTGAACCAAGGACCTCTCGTTCCACAGCTGCTCACGCTAACCACGGGAACACGGCGCTCTTGAACTCTCAGTATCCTGGATGTTGCTTATCTTGCGCATGGACTACTCAGTTTGTATATTTTGTTTATTTTTTCGTAGTTCCACACAACTTCTTCCTGTTTTCTCGATTGATCTGTATTCAGTTTTTCAAGGCCTATCCACTGTGCCAACTTATAACTAAATCTGAGGGGGGTGCGATGGGGAGGTTCCCTTGTGAGCACTATGGGACTTAACATCTATGGTCATCAGTCCCCTAGAACTTAGAACTACTTAAACCTAACTAACCTAAGGACATCACACAACACCCAGCCATCACGAGGCAGAGAAAATCCCTGACCCCGCCGGGAATCGAACCCGGGAACCCGGGCGTGGGAAGCGAGAACGCTACCGCACGACCACGAGATGCGGGCTGCTATGGAGTACACTGAGCTGGGTTCCGTGGTGGTAATCGAAAACAGCATGACAGTAGTGAACTACACTCATGCTCATAAATTAAGGATAATGGTGATACATGTTGAAACAACGCTCTGGTGGGCGGTTTGAGGGTTTGAATCACCTCGGGGTATGACCACGCGGTGCATTTGACCTGCGGTCGTCGCACGGTGGCGCTGGCAACAGTCCACATACGCAGAGGTGTGTTGGTGCATGTCGGAGTACAGTGCAACGAGTAAGTGTGCAGACATTTTCAGACGTGCTAATGGTGACTGTGTATGAAAATGACTCAAAGAACACATATTGAGGACGTTATGAGGGGTAGAATATTAGGGCGACTGGAGGCTAGTCAAACAGCAGGTCGTAGCACGGGCCCTGCGTGTACCACAAAGTGTGATCTCATGATTATGGCAACGATTCCAGCAGACAGGAAACGTGTCCATGCGCTACAGTACGGGACGTCCACCGTGTACACCACAAGAAGACCGATATCTGACCATCAGTGCCCGCAGACGACCATGGAGTACTGCAGGTAGCCTTGCTCGGGACCTTACTGCAGCCACTGGAACAGTTGTCTCCAGACACACAGTCTACACACGACTGAACAGAGATGGTTTATTCGCCTGGAGACCTGCAAGGTGCATTCCACTGACCCCTGGTCACAGGGGAGCCTGTAAAGCCTGATGCTAAGAACACAGTACATGGTCATTGGAACAGTGGTCCCAGGTCATGTTCACAGACGAGTCCAGGTATAGTCTGAACAGTGATTCTCACCTGGTTTTCATCTGACGTGAACCAAGATCCACATACCAACCCCTTAGTGTCCTTGAAAGGGACCTGTATGGAGGTCGTGGTTTTATGGCGTGGGGTGGGATCATGATTGGTGCACGTACACCCCTGCTTGTCTCTGACAGAGGAACTGTAACAGGTCAGGTGTAACAGGACATCATTTTGCACCAGTATGTCCGCCTTTTCAGGGGTGCAGTGGGTCCCACCTTCCTCCTGGTGGATGATAACGCACGGCCCCACCGAGCTGCCACCGTGGAGGAGTGCCTTGAAACAGAAGATATCAGGTGAATGGAGAGACCTGCCTGTTCTCCAGACCTAAACCCCATCGAGCATATCCGAGACGCTATCGGTCGACATATTGCTGCAAGTCTTCAAAGAAACCCTAGGACACTTCAGGAGCTCCGACAGGCACTGGTGCAAGAATGGGAGGCTATACCCCAGCAGCTGCTCGACCATCTGATCCAGAGTATGCCAACCGGTTGTGCGGCCTGTGTACGTGTGCATGGTGATCATATCCCATACTGATGTCGGGGTACATGCGCAGGAAACAGTGGCGATTTGTAGCACATGTGTTTCGGGACGGTTTTCTCAACTTATCACCAATACCATGGACTTACAGATTCGTGTTGTGTGTGTTCCCTATGTGCCTATGCTATTAGCACCAGTTTTGTGTAGAGCCACCTTGTGTGGCACCACATTCTGCAATTATCCTTGATTTATGAGCATGGTGTACATGAACATTGTTGCACACCACCTACATCATTTCATGTTTGAAGTCTCCCCCTGCTGATGACATCTTGTAGCAGGATATTTGTCAGTGTTGCAAAGTCATAATCGTGCTAATGTGGTTTGATGAGCATTATAGTGAACTCACGTTGTTGTCTTGGCCAGCAAATGTGCCTGGTCTTTATCCATTGGAACACATATCAGGGCAGCAGATTCGTGCCCGTAAGCCGCCATCCCATAATTTGCGGGAATTACTTGACCTGTGCACAGTCATTTGATGCCACAGACTCCTGGAATCCTGTCAAGGATTTGTAGAATCCATGCGCAGCAGAATCTCTGATGTGTTGTGTGTGAAAAGTGGAACAACACGCTATTAAATAGATGGTCATAATGTTTTGGCTCATCAGTGAATCTGGCTATTATCTGTGAGGTCATCGGTCTCATCGGATTAGGGAAGGACGTGGAAGGAAGTCGGCCCTGCCGTTTCAAAAGAACCATCCCAGCGTTTGTCTGGAACGATGTAAGGAAATCACGGAAAACCTAAATGAGGATGCCTGGCGCATGATTGAACCGTCGTCCTCCCAAATGCGAATCCACTGCGCCACCTCGCTCGGCTTCCACACTAACACCATTGCGCAACAAGAGTGGCACGTTGTCAGGAAACAGTACATGTTCCGTGCTTTGTAGAGAAGTTCTGCTGTGGTACGAATAACAGGTGCATCACAGTGTCAGAGTGAAATGGTACAGCAATTGGAAATGTTCTGCAAAGTTGATGTACGCAGGGCATTTCGCTTCTTGTGGGCTAAACGTCTGAACTGCAAACAAATTCACCGTGAAATTTCGGCTGCATATGGACCAAATGTAGTGTCACGTCTAGCCGTAGTGAAATGGTGTCAATGTTTTGATCATTGGGTGTTGCTGATCGGGAAGGTCGGTCATCGATATCAACTACAGACACTATCCAGGCAACCGATGGACTGATTCAATCGCGAATTTTCCGACGATGAGACTGTCCACACAATGGTTCCCTAAACGCTCTGTGGCCAATGGTTGGATTTCTATATTCGAAGAGCTCAACGATTGGTAGAACGTTCTGACCATTATTTACAGAAACTTGATGACTATGTTGATAAATAGTGCCATGGCAGTTCCATGTATATGTGTGACTCTGAAGTGTTAGTGAAGCATTCAGTAATGTCATAACAACGTGTAACTAACTTTTTAAAGTCCTGTCGTACTTATGAATAATCTTATGTTTCATGTTATTGAAATAATGAATTGCAAATGTACGTACACTATCCTTCAACTGCCCAAAATCGATGCTGAACAAGGATTTAATGCGCATCTACTAAACTGGAAGCCATTTCATTAGATTCTGGAACACTTTACTCAGGGCGTGCATTGATAAGATAGGAGACCAGGGACCTAACATCCCCTCGACGACAAAGTCATTGGAGACAAAACACGAGATCGGAATATTTCAAGGATGGGGCAGGAAATCAGCCATGTCGTGTTCAAAGAAACTATCCCGGCATTTGTGCCAAGAGGTTTAGGGAGACCATAGAAAAGCTAAATCTAGATGTCTGGACGGCGATTTGAATCAACGACCTCTGCGGCACCTCGCTGAGTTCCCCGTTGACAGCTTCATCATTCATCGTCATCAGTTTCCTGCTATGTTAGTAGGTACTTTGCTTCTCCATTTCTGGCGGTCCATCGCTTCCTCCTTAACGCTGCTATTTGTGCTACCGTCCACTGCATCACCCGGAATCTGAAATCCCTTCGTCCCTCAATCAGTCTTTCCTTCCACATACTCTTCTAAGATTCTTTTTCACAAGCTCCCCTTTCTTTCCTAATATACGCCCAATTCAATTTCTTTCCCTTCCTTCTGCAACACTCAGTAATTGTCTCTGCTGCCACAGTCTTCTCAGTGCCTCCTCATTTTTTACTCTACCCATCCAACTTCTTTCCTCTGTTCCTCTCCACATCCACATCTCAAAAGCCTCCAGTTTTTTTTTCTATCTTTTTCCAATCGTCCAAATTTCAGAACCATAATGTACAGCACACTCTACAATACACTCTGACAGCATTTCCCTCAAATCTTTGTCCATATTTTGACAGAAAAACTCTTCTCTCCTTTTTGAGTGCCTCTTTCTACGCTGCTATACTTTGCAGCCCATTTCTGTTTAAAACTCACTGTACACATATTTCAAAAATAAATGGATATGGTCATTTTGAGTTAGTCGATTTTGAAAATCAGTGTGGTTGGACACGTGTCCCCCTGAAACTTATTAGATCTAGGTTTCCATTAGAAACTAGAGCTTTTAAAGTTAAATTTATGTTTGTAGAAGGTCTTTGTCAGAACGTTAAATATGGAAAAAGTATAACAGATTTGCAATACAATTTACGCAAATTTCACCGTATACACACACGTCACTTTTTCGTTGTTTTTGCAATTTCTATTTTTCCTAGTAACCAAAGTAAGAGAGAAAGTTTGGAGTATGAGAATTCCACATATATACGTGTGGAAACAGTAAACCGTAGAGGCTGACATTGGTGTGTTATGTATTTTGCATGATCCTGAACAACTATCGGCTTAATCGTGATATGAGCTCCCAATATAGCGACAGTGTGGCTGTTCTGATTTTTACCCGCACAGATAACGCGTCAGCGATAATATATTAATGAGAGTCGCTCATGTTGTCCTAGCAACTCGAGTAAGGTCACGCGCCAAAACGACGCTAGTTGCAGGGATCAGCTACAGGTGGCGCGCGTGTCGCCCCATGACCTAGCTAACCAACCCGGCATTGCGTGCTGACCCTCTGTTTACACACGGCCGGTCACATCTGTGGCCTTCTCGTGCTGTTAGCTGTCAGACTGCTGCCTTTCACCGCTCCACTCTTCATCCAAGAGGTCAAACTTGGCCTAGAGCAGAGATTACAGCTACAGGGCACGTTACATACAGACGGCTTACTCTAAAGTGACGTCAAAATTACGCGTTCAGAACCCCAAGCGTGCAGCCGACTTGGAAGACGCCATATTTAACTGGTCGTATTTTCTTATTTTTGTAGTATAACTTGCACGTTATGGCAGTATGCCATTTCAGAACAGTGGTACATTGAAGATTTATTATCATAAACACATTACCCTTGGTATGACTGCTTGTAACATAATGTTACTTAATGATGCATCAACAGTGAAAGCCTACAGGAGATTCCAAGATAAGTGATAAAAATATTGAGGGCTGCATATGTTGATCATGGTCTTGTTGTTAGGAATGCCAAGTTGTAGGTACACATCCTCCTGCATGCTTCTATTTTTTTTTTTTTATCTTCGTATTTGTAAGACAGTCTGGGAGCAGAAATAACAGTTGTATTCCTTGTTGTCACAAGTATATGGCCTTTTTTCGCGGTTTTTTAATGAGTTCTGAGGATGCGGTAAGGCAGGATCCTAAGAGAACAACTTAAATTGCTGCAAATGAAATATTTAGCTGCCGGCCATTGTGGCCGAGCGGTACTAGGCGCTTCAGTCTGGAACCGTGCGACCGCTATAGTCGCAGGTTCGAATCCTGCCTCGGGCATGGATGTGTGTGATGTCGTTTGGTTGGTTAGGTTTAAGTAGTTCTAAGTTCTAGGTGACTGATGACCTCATATGTTAAATCCCATAGTGCTCAGAGCCATTTTTTTTTTTTTTTTTTGTTTCACTGATTTCCTAGGATCCACTGACACAATGGACAAGCTGGTGTTAGTGATATGCTCATCTTATTCAAAATGTGTGGAATCCATTTGTAGCTGATTTGGCTTAATGGGCTGCACGCACAGCTTGCTCATACACAGCACCTTGACCTCACCTCCAAGTGAGCTGTGAGTGTATGTAAGGCGTCTCTAACAGCTACATCCTACCCTCCGTTAAAGCACAGTTTCCACCTCTGACTTACACTGGCGCCAACTTATCATCACCACCTTACATTTCCATCTACAATTACCACAGACTGCGGTCGAAATTCTAGTCATGGAACTTCAATGTTGCATGAAATGAAACTCTTTTTCCGACATCCTGATAGTTTCCTTATTGGGTTTGCATCCAGGAGAATGATGAGGCAAACTGTTTTTGTTTTATATTGGGCTCCGTGGTCTCATTGTGAATAAACATCAAATTAGACGTCAGTGAAACAGGATGAAACACTTGGTGATGTCACTGCCAAATATTGTTGTGTTCACAGTAATGGAACGTCACACAAGGTCACTTTACTTAGCCCAGTACCGACAACAGAAAGTGAGGTTATGAGACACAATCTACAATGAAAAAACTCGGAATGTAGTATCCGAATTAACGAACTATTTAGTTCATTAATGACCAAAGCAAAATTCGTAATGTATCTTCTTGACAAAGTTTCTATGATAAACTGCCATTCTCTTAATGGAAGATGGGCACTGGGGTCAGCTTTTTTACATAATGTAAGCGATACTTCTGTTGTTTAGCCTGAAAGAATAGAGAATTTAAACAGTATTTTACAGTTTTTGAATACAGTCCATCCAAATATTCATTTCGCTGTGGAGGTGTGTGTATGTCTCGAGGAAGATTGATGTATGTTTGGATATACTGTTTACAGGAAGCCAACCTACACTTTTTGTATATTAAGGCAGATATTTGTCACTATCTCGCTCAGCGAAAATGGGTGCCCTGTACCTTGGTTTATAGGACCCAGATCATCTCAAATTCTAACAGTTTGTTAAGTGAGCTGATCCACCTCAGAGTGACTTTCGTCTAGTGTCGTAGTGAAAGACCGATCAGACACACGTTGTGTAATCAACCAAACACGAACAGAGTGGAGAACGAAAATATCAAGGTGACACACATGTTTGACCTTTTTGCCGTACTAGGTAGTGTTTCCAACAGGACAGGTCGCATTCTGTGGTAGCACGGCCTAAAGTGTGTCTTCCACTCGCCACATAAGATTAACCCGTTTTGTAGTTTGTAATCAATGATCTTGTTTTGCTTTAGGGAGGTGTCTACTGTATCCCTTTGGGTTGTGATATTTCGAACATTGGTCATGCCATCAGGACTGTGGAGGACCGTCGCACAGAGGATAAGCGCCACACACGCTTACAGCAGCTGAACGAATCTGCTATCGCAGAATCTTCCCTCGGCACCAGTCATCCAACGGAATACAACAATACGGAGATTCTGGCGAGCGCTTACAGCTATTGGAATGGTTTTGATGTTAAGAAGAATACCGCTGACAGCTGTAAAATTATTGTTTTATTGACACACACCTGGTTTTTCGGGTTAAAGCCGTATCATCACATGCAACGTACATGGTAAAGAATAATATACTGTGTCTCAACTTTGTGGATTATTAAAGTTAATAAAGGTAATATCTAAAATATAATCAAAATGTTCAATCCTCAAAGATGTATCCATCCATTGCTCTTAGTCAACGCCAGCCTCTGTGGCCGAGTGGTTCTAGGCGCTTCAGCCCAGGTACCACGCGCCTGCTACCGTCGCAGGTTCGAATCCTGCCTCGGGCATGGATGTGTGAGATGTCCTTAGATTAGTTAGCTTTAAGTAGTTCTAAGTCTAGGGGACTGATGACCTCAGATGTTAAGTCCCATAGTGCTTAGAGCCATTTGAACCATCTTGGTCAACATATATTATTCGGCGAATGTTATCTAGATTATGTTGGTGAACAAAGAGTGACAAAGGCATGATCCACTAGTTTTGTTAAAGCTGCTGGTGGGTGGTTCATGTAGTTATAGACTCTTGTTTAAGGATTTGCGTGCATCTAAAAGAAGAAAACATATTTAATATTGATATTATTCTAAAGAAATCTTTTTAGAATGAAAATGCTAAGTTCACATTGAACAACCAATTACAATTAAAGCACCATTCTAGCTAATTTGGATTGTTTGTACAGTTACATATGAGTATATAGTAAAATTCAATATTAAACTGGCTTGTATCACCATGACATTCTAGCTAATTTTGATTGTTTATACAATTAACTATCAGTACATAATAAAATTCAGTATTAATCTGGCGACCCTGCACTCCTAGTCTTGAGTGCATGTCACCACACCGTCCTCAAGCGAGGCCCATGAGTAAGAGAGGCTGTGGTGCATACGTCACAGCACTTGACATTACAGGTGTTACCGAGAGCCAGTGGGGAGTGAGTAATTATTTCAGACGTGGTTATTAATTCTTAACTGCTAGACCAAATACATGCAAGCACTCGATAGCACACGACAAAGTCAAGGCTTCTAGGGAGTACCTACATCCACACTTGCATAGTTACTCTTCAATTCACACTTAAGTGCCTGGCAGAGGGTTCATCGAACCATTTTCATACTGCAGCTCTACCATTCCACTCTTGAATGGCGCGTGGGAAAAAAGACCACCTAAATCTTTCTGTTCGAGCTCTGATTTCTCTTATTTTATTATGATGATCATTTCTCCCTATGTAGGTGGGTGTCAACAAAGTATTTTCGCATTCGGAAGAGAAAGCTGGTGATTGAAATTTCGTAAATAGATCTCGCCGCAAAGAAAACTGCCTTTGTTTCAGTGACTGCCACCCCAACTCGCGTATCATATAAGTGACACTCTCACCCCTATTGCGCGATAGCACGAAACGAGCTGCCCTTCTTTGCACTTTTTTGATGTCCTCCGTCAATGCTACCTTGTAAGGATCCCACATCGCGCAGAAATATTTCAGCAGAGGACGGACAAGTGTAATGTATGCTGTCTCTTTAGTGGGTTTGTCGCATCTTCTAAGTGTTCTGCCAACAAAGCGCAATCTTTGTTTCGCCTTCCCCACGAAATTATCTATGTGGTCTTTCCAATTTAAGTTGCTCGTAATTGTAATTTCTAGGTATTTGGTCGAACTGACAGCTCTTGTATTTGTGGGATTTATCGTATACCCAAAATTTATCGGATATCTTTTAGTACTCATGTGGATGACCTCGCACTTTTCTTTGTTTAATGCTAATTGCCACTTTTCGCACCATACAGAAATTCTCTGTAGACCATTTTGTAATTGTAATTGATCGTCTGATGATTTTACTAGACGGTAAATTACAGCGTCATCTGCAAACAATCTAAGGGGGCTGTTCAGATTATCACCTAGATCATTTATATAAATCAGGAACAGCAGAGGGCCTATGACACTACCTTGCAGAACGCCAGATATCACTTCTGTTCAACTCGATGATTTACCGTCTATCACTACGAACTGTGACCTCTCTGATAGGAAAACACGAATCCAATCACACAACTGAGACGTTACTCCATATGCACGCAATTTGATTAATAGTCGCTTGTGAGGAACGCTATCAAAAGCCATCGGGAAATCTAGGAATGTGTAATTGATCTGAGATCCCTTGTCGACAGCACTCATTACTTCATGGGAATAAAGAGCTACCTGCGTTGCACAAGAACGATATTTTCTGAATCTGTGTTGGTTATGTATCAATAAGTCATTTTCTTCGAGGTGATTCATAACGTTCGAGTACAGTATATGCTCTAAAGTCCTACTGCAAATTGAGGTCAGTGATATGGGTCTGTAATTCAATGGGTTACTCCTATTTCCTTTCTTGAATATTGGTGTGACTTGTGCTACTTTCCAGTCTTTAGGAACAGACTTTTCGTCAAGTGAGCGGTTGTATATGATAGCAAAGAAAGGCGCTATTGTGTCTGCATAATCTGAAAGGAACCTGACTGGTATACCATCTGGACCGGAAGACTTGCCTTTCTAAAGTGATTTGAGTTGTTTCGCAACACCTAAGATATCTACTTTTATGTCACTCATGCTAACAGCTGTTCTGGTTTCAAATTCTGGGATATTTACTTCATCTTCTTTCGTGAAAAAATTACGGAAAACTGTATTTAGTAACTCCGCTTTAGTGGCACCATCATCGGTAACATCGCGCAGTGACGGTATTAACTGTTTTTTTGCCACTGGTGTACTTTACATACGACCAGAATCTCTTTGGGTTTTCTGCCATATTTCGAGACAATGTTTCATTGTGGAAACTGTTAAAAGCATCTCGCATTGACGTCCGCACTAAATTTTGAGCTTCCGTGAAACTTAGTCAGTCTTGGGGATTTTGCGTTCTTCTGAATCTGGCATGCTTTTTTCGTTGCTTCTGCAACAGTGTTCTGACGTGTTTTGTGTACGATGGTGGATCAGTCCCGCTGATTTTATATGGGCCCTGCATGAAACAGAGCGTTCGCGAATTTTGGCGGGCAAACCGACTAGTGTGATGTCACAAGTTAGTTGCGAGTACCTTATTTCTCGTGGACTCCGATCCACAAGATAGTTCCCGATCCGCCATCCTGTTAGTCCGTCTTAGTCACTTGTACAGGCCTCTTCTACTCTTTCCAACGTAGAATTGCCCTGCCGTCACACATGTAAGAAAGTGCCACCTTGTACCTTGCCACACAGTAATTTGCTGTGTGCCGCTACTAATCACGTTACTGGTGACTATTTTACAGCCAAATCGGTTTAAAAAAATTGTTTGGTATCCTCTCAATATAAAATATTTTTTCTTCCTTTAGACGGAGGCAAATCTTAAAAACAAGGGTCTGTAATTACATGATGCATTCACCAATAATTTTAGCAAAATTCACCCGTCGTTCGCCATTGTAATGTAGATAATCTTCACTGAATAATATGTCTTGACTAGGAGCGACTGGTCCACCTACGACGTTTCCACACTGTGAGTATATTTTATATATTGTCTTTATTAATTTTACTTTGCATTGGATAGCTTTATTAAGGAAGCAGCATAGATTAAATTGCAAGTGTACTTATAAACAGAGACGAAGGTCTTTCCTCAAATTCTACTTCGAATCCTGCCCCCTTCATGATCAAACAACAGAGGGACAGAGTTAATGCTATTTGCTCACCTGTTGTTGATAATATTATCACTATCAATAACTGCTTATGTTTGTCATCTTTGGTTGCAAGATGGCTCTTTAAATTTCCTTGCACATCTCATTTGTGCCTTGAAAAAGACTGGTTGTTCACCCGTCAAAATAGCGACGGTTGTCAAAGACGTCAAACGGCTGCATTCTCATAAGTTGCTTGGACGTGGTCGTGTTCCGACCAAGCATGAGAACAAAATTATGACCGATTAGTTGTTTGAAATTAACCAACAGATTAGGACAATTATATCACAAAAGACACTCCCACAACGATTGATTAAAATTAGAGTCAAAATGGAAAATTTATGTTGCTGTCCCGTTAGAGGTTCTGTTGAAGCTATAAGTATTTGCCGTTGGTTCACTCCCATTTGCAATCATGTGTCAGATGTGGTTTCCGACATGTGAATGACAATAATAAGTGCCTGTACACTATACTGTTGTGGTTTTTTTTATGGATGCACATGGTATGAAAATAGGGGAGAGGGCGAAATCCATTCATTGCCTGTACATAAATTACTCCCCTTGGTACATAAACTACTTCCCTTGCATAGAACCAAAGGAGTCTCCAAGTTTAATGTACTATACTAATGGTCAGATCACCATCAACGGCCTGACATGCCCTCATTCCACAAGACATCTTACTCTCATCTGTTCCAGGAATGCCCCGGATTCTTAAACGTCCCTTCAGGTAATGATCTCTAATCTGTCTCTCATCAAGTTTGGGGCTATCCGCTGACCATGGACCCCATATAAAACTAAGGAGGTAAGCCTGTCACTTCAGGGAAAAGAAAATGCCCTGACTATGTAAAATATACCATGACAATTGTCCACCTGCTTATTTGAGTGGTAACATCCTTGCCTACCATGCAGCGGGACCGGGTTCGATTCCTGGTCGGGTTGGAGATTTTCTCCGCTCGTGGACTGGGTATTGTGTTGCCCTCATAATCATTTCATCTTCATCACCGGCACGCAAATCGCCCAATGTGGCGTCCACTGAAATAAGACTTGCACTCGGCGGCCGAACTTTCCCGGACGAGGCCTTCCTGCCAACAATGCCACGCGCTCAATTCATTTCATTTACCGTGACAACTTCCCAAATACAACTGATGTCGATGTCAACGAAAAGTCACGACCACCGATTTTGAATCAATATTTACATGCCGATACAGTAGGAGCAGATAAATAAGGAAATTATTTATATTTTGGAAGGGGCTGTTAATATTGGAATAAATTTCTGTTAGAAAAAAAATAATATTGTGTAACTAGGAATGAAGTGTTATAGACCACATGAGGTCGAATATAAGATATGTTATACTTGTCAGGTATAATTAGGTAATGTCTCATATTTTCAACGAAAGGCATTTGAGAAATTGAACAGTTACAACACTTCATTTAGTCAAGGATTTTTAGTTCACATTTTGACTACACATTGATAGGATTTAGATGACGAAAACTGAAAAATAAGTGGCGGCATACAGTTTAAATAATTATGTATATTACAATACAGCATCAACAGTGAAATGCTCGGAAACAGTTAATTCTCTTGTTTAGACGCAGAGGAACGTTACACTTACCACACATGAATACTGTCTGTCTTCTGTAATCTGATGTTTTATATCATTGCCTTGTGTCTGTAACATGAGGCCAGACAGCTACTGCATCAGCTCGGGTAGATTTATCTGGAACCGATTTTGCTCGATCCTGATGCTTCTAGCATAGTAGTTCTGCATCTACACTGGCTAAAGGCCTACCTCGCTTTTTATTTTTCAAGCCTTTTCCTTGCTTACAGAGTACCTCTGCTATTATGGATCTGATTTCTACCAGATGATTTTGTTTATTCCGGGTAATTCCGAAACTGTCAGAGACCCCGTCCACAGATGCTACAGGAGCTTTCAGGAAGCATAAAACCTTGGCGATCTGTTGCTAATAAAGTAGAAGCTTCGAAATATTAACAGTTGATTAGAATTTCCACATCGCAATGAAAGTGAAATGTAATCAGTCAAAACACTGGTCGGATGTTCAAATGAACTACTAGAAACTTGTAGTTAATTAAAGTATATTTACGTAAATAATGAGCAGAGTTAGTCACCGAAGTATTTGGGTGCTACACATCAACGGAAATATTTGCTTCCACTTCACTTGATTTCATCTTTTGCATGCAGACACAAAGGTACACAAACGCATTATTATAGGCATTTTACACAAACGGTATTTTCGAATTCAGTTGAACGTGCAACTAGTTTGTTCCATCTCAATGAAGTTTACGCCATGCCGCAGATACTACACTACTGGCCATTAAAATTGCTACACCAAGACGAAATGGAGATGATAAACGGGTATTCATTGGAGAAATACATTGTACTAGAACTGACATGTGATTACATTTTCACGCAATTTGGGTGCATAGATCCTGAGAAATCAGAACCCAGAACAACCACCTCTGGCCGTAATAACGGCCTTGATACGCTTGGGCATTGAGTCAAACAGAGCTTGGATGGCGCGTACAGGTAAAGCTGCCCATGCAGCTTCAACACGATACCACAGTTCATCGAGAGTAGTGGCTGGCGTATTGTGAAGAGCCACTTGCTCGGCCACCATTGACCAGACGTTTTCAATTGGTGAGAGATCTGGAGAATGTGCTGGCCAGGGCAGCAGTCGAACATTTTCTGTATCCAGAAAGGCCCGTACAGGACCTGCAACATGCGGTCGTGCATTATCCTGCTGAGGTGTAGAGTTTCGCAGGGATCGAATGAAGGGTAGAGCCACGGGTCGTAACACATCTGAAATGTAACGTCCACTGTTCAAAGTGCCGTCAGTGCGAACAAGAGGTGACCGAGACGTGTAACCAATGGCAACCCATACCATCACGCCGGGCGATACGCCAGTATGGCGATAACGAATGGAGGCTTCCAATGTGCGTTCACCGCGATGTCGCCAAACACGGATGCTAACATCATGATGCTGTAAACAGAACCTGGATTCATCCGAAAAAACGACGTTTTGCCATTCGTGCACCAGGTTCGTCGTTGAGTACACGATCGCAGGCGCTCCTGTCTGTGATGCAGGAAAGGGTAACCGCAGCCATGGTCTCCGAGCTGATAGTCCATGCTGCTGCAAACATCGTCGAACTGTTCGTGCAGATGGTTGTTGTCTTGCAAACGTCCCCATCTGTTGACTCAGGGATCGAGACGTGGCTGCACGATCCGTTACATCCATGCGGATAAGGTGCCTGTCATCTCGACTGCTAGTGATACGAGGCCGTTGGGATCCAGCACGGCGTTCCTAGCAGTGTCGCGATACGATAAATCGCAGTCGCGATAGGCTACAATCCGACCTTTATCAAAGTCGGAAAAGTGATGGTACGCGTTTCTCCTCCTTACACGAGGCATCACAACAACGTTTCACCAGGCAATGCCGGTCAACTGCTGTTTGTGTATGAGAAATCGGTTGGGAACTTTCCTCATGTCAGCACGTTGTAGGTGTCGCCACCGGCGCCAACCTTGTGTGAATGCTCTGGAAAGCCAATCATTTGCATATCACAGCATCTTCTTCCTGTCGGTTAAATTTTGCGTCTGTAGCACGTCATCTTCGTGGTGTAGCAATTTTAATGGCCAGTAGTGTATATAACAAGCAAATAATTTTCAGTGTTGCACTTAACTCTTGTTTCTAGCTTCTCTTGTGTATGTGTGTGTGTGTGTGTGTGTGTGTGTGTGTGTGTGTGTGTGTGTGTGTGTGTAGTTAAGAAAGGCCCGAAACGCAAATCGGCCTAGAAGTATCCTAAACACGCAGTACACGAAAGCGTATGTAAGAGGCGTTGGTAGCTTCATGTAGAATCAGGACCTGCCGTCACTGGTGCTCAGAAACAGTTCACTACCGTCGCTTTGGTATGATGTATTCAGCGGTTATGAGCTATCGGTGTCTGAGAAAATATCCACACTTGTTGACGCAATGAAAGAAGTGACAAGGATAAATTAAATGATAAAACGGTCTGCCGTATGTGCGTGCCAGAGAGCTAATCGCTAGGAAGCGGGAAGTGGCAGAACTGGTTAAGACAGACGCGTGAACATCTCGGGAAGGGGAAATGATAAACAGCGCTAATGTGATACGCTTCTAGATTAAACGATTCATTGCTTCTACAAGCGAGTCGCAACTGCGGATGTAACTCGAGAGTCTTTTTCAAACGCGGTGGACACAGCGAATATGTTGTGAGAATACACTTACGTCATCTACATCTTCCCAGGTACTCTGCAAACCACCACGAAGAGTATGGTAGAGTGTAATTAGCATGGCACCAAATGTCAGAGTTACTTCCCATTCCAATCGCGTATGGAGCAGAAAAGGAATGATTGCATAAACGCGTCTATGCACGCTGAAATTAGTCTAATTTTGTCTTCACGGTCCATACGGGAGAGGTATGTATGAGGTGGAATGCAAAATTTTCGGGAATGCTGCTGCCATCTGGAAAATAGGAGTAGTAGATCTTTGCACCGCTAGGTGGTGAGAGCTGCATATCTGATGAGTCAGTGTGCGGTGTGGCAGTCAGCTGGGAAGACGTGTTACGTGTCCACAGTGATTTCTGTAATACTCTGTGTTAGGTGTGTGGCGATTTTACGATGGATCCGCGAACAGAACAGCGCGTGTGTATCAAATTCTGTGCGAATCTCGGGAAAAGTGCTACGGAGACCCTTGTAATGATTCAACAAGTGTTTGGGGGACAGAGCGTGAGCCGTACGCGTGTGTTTGAGTGGAAGAGACCGGGTTCTTCAAGACGCAAAGAAGCGAGACAGGTGAAGCGCAAAGTGAAGAGCGTGATCATCGTTTTCTTTGATACCAAGGGAATTGTGCACAAAGAATTCGTCCCACCCAACCAAACAGTGAATTCCGCGTACTAGTGTGATGTTTTGCGACGGCTCCGAGAAAACGTGTGGCGACGACGGCCCGAACTCTGTCGTCAAGGGAACTGGCTGCTGCACCACGACAACGCGCCCTGTCACACGTCCTTGCTCACCAAGATATTTTTGTTAAAAAACAATATGGTCGTTGTACTCCACCCACCGTACTCGCCAGATCTGGAACCTTGAGACTTCGCGCTATTCCCAAAATGAAACTCAAGTTGAAAGGCCGTCGGTTCGACACTCTAGAGAGGATTCAAGAATTATCGCTGGCGGTGATAAACACCCTCAACAGGACTTCTAGGAAACGTTTGACCAGTGGCAGAAGCGCTGGGACCGGTGTGTACATGCACATGGCAACTATTTCGTGGGTGATGGTGACCATCAGTCCAAAGGTCAGGTTTTCGACAGATGGCAGCACCAATCCCAAAAATTTTGGATACCACCTCGTAGGAACTGAGGACTCTCTCTACATTCTCCACTTAATACTCGTTCTTGGAATTTTGTAAACAGGCTTTTGGAGGGTAATTTGCTTCCATTTTCAAGAGTCTGTCAATTCAGATTTTTCAACATTTCAGTGACGCTCTCTCGCGAGTCAAACAAAATCTGCTCTTCTCTGTACGTTCAGTGTCACCTGTCAGTCCTATCTGGTTTAGGTCCCACACACTTGAGCAGTATTCTAACATGGAACGCACTAGTTATTTGTAGACTGACTGCATTTTCCCAGTATACTACCAGTGAAACGAAGTCTGCCACCTACCTTATGTAGGACTGAGCCTGTGTGATCATTCCAGGTCACATCTCTACAGATTGTTACACACAGATATTTGTATGAGTTGCCTGTTCTAAATGTGGATAACAATAGGTATTGGCGTCGTAAGATATTACGTTTTCTTCATTTTGTAAAATATCATATACACTTTTACATTTCTGTACATATAATGAAAGTTTCCAGGTTTTACATCACTTTGATATCTTATCAAGATCTGATTAAACATTTTTACAACTTTTTTTAGACAGCCCTTCATTACAAATAAATGCGTCATCTGCAAAAAGTTTGAGATTGCTATTACATGGTCCAGTTACATTAACGTGGCCACCTGTGTCTGACGTCAACGTGCAATAATCACTCACAGATGGCAGGGGACAGGACTAGCACGGAATATAAAGCGTGTCAGGGGGACTCAGAAAGCACCCTCATCATCATAGTTACTTTCATGTATTAATAACATCACATCATGGCATCTTTCACAGTTGTCATTGACAATATACAGAATGCGTTCCATAAGTAATGCGACCAATTCTTTTTCTGACGCAACGGTACACCACAGCGTGTTGTAACCAGCTGGGCTAAGTGGAGGGGAGTGTTAGCTTCAAAACGCTCTTTTTCTCATTCAACTGCGAGCTGCCGGAAAGTCAGAACGTGCGTTTCCACCAACCCCGTTTTGAGTTTATGTAACCCGACACAATGGATCATTCTGTAGAGCAACGGTACGCTATCAAATTTTGCGTTAAACTTGGGAAGTCCGCTACCGAAACGTTTCCATTACTTCGGCATGCCTTTGGGAATGATTGCTTGTCCAAATCACAAGTTTTCCGATATCACAAGCCGTTCATGGAGGGCCGATAGGAGATCACCGACGAACCTCGCAGTGGACGGCCATCAACCGCACGAGTCGACGAAAATGTGACGCATGTGTGCGATTGTTTGAACTCTGACAGACGGCTGAGCCTTCAACTGATAGCACAAACTCTAAACATGTCAAAAACAACCGTTTTCCGCATTGTGACCGAAGATTTGAACACGAGAAAGGTGTGTGCCAAACTCGTCCCAAAAGTGTTGACCGACGAACACAAGCACATCCGAGTGCTTCGGTGCCGAGAAATGTTGGAAATGTGTGAAAATGATCATCATTTTTTAAACTCAGTTATCACTGGTGATGAGTCGTCGATTTTTGAGTACGACCCTGAGACAAAAAGGCAGAGTTCAGAGTGGCACACCCCATCGTCGCCCTGCCCCAAGAAGGCACGCATGAGCAAGTCCAGGATCAAAACCGTGCTCATTGTCTTCCTTGACGTCAGAGGCATTGTCCATCATGAATTCGCACCTACCAGGACTACAGTGAACTCAGGTTTCTCCTTGGAAGTGCTCAAAAGACTGAGAAGGAGGGTTTGCACTACCGAAGCGACATGAAGGACATGTGGAAAGTTCACCACGACAACGCGCCGAGTCACAGCGCCTTCATTGTCAACAACTTCGTGGCCAGGAACAAGACCCCATTGGTTCCCCAGCCTCCCTACAGTCCTGACCTGGTTCCTGCTGACTTTTTTTTGTTTCCTCAGGTAAAAGGAGTCATGAAAAGAAAACATTGGGACACGATTGCCTTCCAGGCATGGAAACACCGCCTCCAAAAGTGTATAGATGCGTATATCCCAGAACCTCTCTGTGACACTTTCCCACAGATTAAACAAACCTATGACCATTCGTGCTGCTCTTCCCTGTTCAATATCCCCTGATAGTCCTATTTGATACGGGTCCCACACACTTGAGCTATATTCTAGGAGTGGTCGAATGACTGATTTGTAAGCAATCTCTTTTGTAGACTGATTGGACTTCCCCAGTATCCTAACAATAAACTGAAGTCTACCACCTGCTCTGCCCACGACTGGACCTATGTGACCATTCCATTTCATATCCCTACAAAGTGTTGCACCCAGGTATTTGTATAAATTGGCTGATTCCAACAGTGACTCATTGATGTTATAGTCATAGGATACGACGTTTTTTCGTTTTGTGAAGTGCACGATTTTACATATCTGAACATTTAGAGCAAGTTGTCAATCTCTGCACCATGTTGAAATCTTATCAAAATTTGACTGAATATTTATACAGCTTCTCTCAAATAGTATTTCATTGTAGATAACTGCATCATTTGCAGAAGTCTTATTTTATTATTAATATTGTCTACAAAGTCATTAATACACAACATGAACAGCAAAGGTACCAACACACTTCCCTAGGGTACACCAAAAGTTACTTCTACATCTGACCAAGATTCTCCATCCCAGATAAAATGCTGTGTCCTCCCTGCAAAAAGGTCCTCAATCCAGTCACAAATTTCACTTGATATGCCATATAATTGTACTTTTGACGATAAGCGTAGGTGCGGTACTGAGCCAAATGCTTTTCGGAAATCAAGAACTACTGCATCTACCTGACTGCCTTGATCCAAAGGTTCCATATGCCATGTGAGAAAAGTGCCAACAGCTACGACAACACAAATTTCAGTTGGAAGTAACACGGAATCGGTACATATTTGTAGCTAGTTATATGAAACTAAATTAAGGCTTTTGTAATACAAAGCAACGAGTAGAATAACAAAAGCATTCAAAACATTCGGTAAATATTTGTGATTGTGTTACATGTCGATAGAGCATTTAAATATAGGCACAATAACTGTTATTAGTCAATTAATCATCTGTTAATACAACACAGCAACACTCCATTAGGCAATTGCAGTGTCACAGTTTTGGGACCCTGAAGGTGGGAGCAATCTGAAGCAGAGAAAAGTCGACACAGACTCTTCTGAATGGTACCGACTTTTAACAATCAGGACTTGGGAGGTCGGTAGCCTACTTATCGCGCCATTACTGTAGCTAGTCTATTGGGAGCTCTCAACGTATTAATTTATGTAAGTCACCAATCAATTAGCAATAAGATCGGCACTTACGCAGCCCGATATGTCACCCCAGAATGTCAGTTTTGGCTCTTGAACGAAAAGGTATGACAACCACTGCAATAGAGATAACGTCAACTACAGGTTACTTTATCTTCGCAGATCCAATGAAAATATGACAGCCACGGTGTGTGGAATGCTGCAACAGTAGCTTCATTCACCACTGGTATTTCCACTGATTGTGGCAAAAAATTGAAAATGCATTATTAAGCAGTGAGCAATTATAATTTTACTTTAATGAAAAAACTGAGCTACTACAGAGGCACTTCTTAAAGTATAGTTAGTAACACAAGGCAGAACCTAGAGGAACTCGGTACTGACAGATGAATTTTTGGAGGTTAATTCCTAGCGAATCATTCCGCTCTGTCATAAAGCTAACGATCTTCGCCTTAATCATAGACTTTTGGGATGTGGGAAGCTGGTTAACATCTCCACCTGATTCTCACTTGAACGCTAGATTGAGCTGGTCGTTCAGATCTCATCTCCCTGTGCTGATGGTCTGCGTCTCTCTCACAAGTGTCAGTGAAATCTACACCAGTTAATCAATTGGTGATTCACAAACTAGGAGTAGATCCCCTACTTTCGTCAGTCATTGTGAGTAGTGGCGTTCGCTCACTTCACCGCACTAATTCGCAGTTACTGCAACAGCATTCCCAGACAAAGTCGTCGACTTTGTGTGACCATCTGTCTCAACTGTTCGGTGTTGACTACAATGTGAAGCCGAATTCCACCGACCACATTTTTGAACTTATATAGGGATTTTTTCTGAGTATCGTGGTATAAGGGACCTTTGGACTGCGAAGGCAATTGCCGTTCGTTATATTTTTTGCTCTCCGTTTACCTCTGTATGGGTAGTGCAATGAAAATATTCTCACAATAAGAACAGAAAAGATCGAATCGCGGTCGGAGCAGTGCTGTTCTCAGTGCGCCTTTAACGTCGGCTGCACCTGTCAACGATGTGAAGATTCGCCAGGAAGGATATGTGGTTCGGATTCCACGTTAAGCTGTAAGTTCCGTTTCCTAGGTAGAATTACTGGGGTAGGTTAGGGACACGCAAATCGTCGATATGGTCTCCAATTGAAAGACTTTCACCAGGCTATTGAGAGATACGAAATTACACTCTAAGACAAAGCAATGTACAGACAAGCAGATGACTACAATTTAAGAAAAACTGGATGATCTATTCTAGACAAAGAGCTTCAAACATTGGGCGTTGGTCCATTTCTGACTCTTATGCAAGCAGTTATTAGGCTTGACATTCATTTATAGAGCTTTTGGATGCCCTCCTGAGGGATATCGAGTCAAGTTCGTCCAATTGTCTCGTTAGATCGTCAAAATCCCGAGGTAGTTGGAGGGCGATGCCCATAATGCTTCAGGCGTTCTCGATTGGGTAGAGGTATGGTGACCCTGCTGGCCAAGGTAAGGTTTGAAAAACACAAAAAGAAGCAATAGGAACTCTCGCCCTATGCTGGCGGTCATTAGCTTGCTGAAATGTAAACCCAGGATGGCTTGCCATGAAAGGCAACAAAATGGGGCGTAGAAAATCGTCGGCGTACCTCTGTACTGTGAGAGTGCCACGAATGATAACCGAAGTGGTCCTCCTATGAAAAGAAATGGTACGCCAGACCATCACTCTAGGTTTTCGGCCCGTATGGCGGGGGACCATCTGGTTGGTACACTACTGCTGTCCAGGGCGTCTCCAGACACGTCTTCAGCATAGACTCTCATTCACTGGAATAGAGCAGTCTTCAGTGATGAGTACCACTTCGAACTGAGCCCCGATGGCCAGTGAAGATGTGTCTGGGGACGCCCCAGACGGTGGTGGGTTACCAACCAGACTGCCGCCCAGCATACAACCCAAAAAGAAGGAGTGATGGTATGGCGTGTCATTTCTTTTCATAGCAGGACCTATTAGGTTGTCATCCACGATACCCGAACAGCACAGCGGTACCTCGAAGTTATTCTACGCCCCGTTTGTTACCCTCCATGGCGAGCCATCTTGGGATTACATTTGAGCAAGATAATGACCGCCCGCACACGGCGAGAGATTCTACCGCTTGTGTTCGTGTTTGGCAAACCTTACCTTGGCCAGCAAGGTCGCCGGATCTCTCCCCAGTGTAGAAGTTTGGACGATTATAGGCTGCCCTTCCAACCAGCTCGGGATTTTGACGATCTAACGCGTCAAATGGACGGAATTTGACACGATTTCCCTTAGGAGGACGTCCAACTACTCTACCAATCAATTCGAAGCTGAATAACTTCTTTCATAAAGACCAGAAGTGGCCCACAGGTTACATACTTGCTCAATGCGTGAAGCTCTTTCTATTGAATAAATCGTCCAATTTCTCTGAAATTTTAGTCATTTCTTTGTCTGTTCATGTACAGTCGTGCTCAAAAGTATCCGAACGACCTGAATTGCATTTCGCCTAATTCGAATGCAACCCACATAGCGCAGCTGTCTAGCAGGTCCTCTAATCGCCCCTCGGTACAGTCGCTTGACTATTGAAAATGGTTCCAACAAGTCACCACTAGAAAACACTGATCTGTATCGCAGTAACTCAAGATGCAAAGTAATACCAAGGTACTACAAATATCAGAGAACATCTTATCACAGATAGGACGGTTCTTAAGGCTTGTAAGCTCACATTTATTACAAAAAAAGACATACATGAAATGTTACCACTCTCATTATTACGTCAGATGAGTAATTCACGTAGTAAGTTCGTCGTATTCATGATTTCCTCTTCAAAATAACATACCGTACTTATTATTAAACACAAAATGACATTAAAAATTTAAGTTACTCACGAGCAGATAGTTGAGAATATGTATGAACTTCAAATGACACGACGAACCATCTCCTTCTGCAAAGACTTCGTGACTGACGGAAACTAACAGTCATTCCTGACTAGGCGTACAGAGAGTGATATACCTCGATTTTAGGCAGTATCAGTTATCAAATATCAACTTTAAATTACATAACGTAAACATTTTTAACGGACGCGAATTTCTACCCAGCATCTATTGTCCTTGTTAACGAACTACGAGAGATGTTAAATATTGCTTCTTCACAAGCAATTTACTTGAAATGCCGTGAGGTAAAGCTTTGTGTTGGACAGGGATTCGAACCCAGAACCTAACTGGATTGTCATCAAAGGACAATCAACTGTGACATATCGGATTTTCTCGGCAGTAGTTAGATGTTTTAATTGAAATGACGAGACGAAACATTATTTTTTTCTTTCCCAGGACTCCAACCTGGCACCTATCGCTGTTATATTCTAGAGAAAACGAACGTCAAAAATGGGCTTGTTACACCAGCAGCGACACGTGAGCATGTTTGAACTAGAAATAATATGACGAAGATTTCAGTGCTGACTGGGAATCGAACCCCACACATATCGTTGTTGACTGCACACAAAGAGACGTCAGCTACCGAATTTTTCTCCGCCAGCAGCTCGGAATAACATCCTTTAATTTACAATGATTTCGCAAACAGTTCTGTGTCTCACTGGGACTCAAAAACGTAAGACATCGTTAGTGTTGACAACGAATGAAAACACATTAAAAATCAAAATTATTATCCACCTGCAGATAGCTGTTCTCATGCTAGAGCTTGATAATACATAATGAAAGCTTTAGTGCCTGGCCAGGATTCGCACCCTTTCATGCGCAATATGTGGAGATGTTGAGGAATCTGCAGTTTTGAACAAACAACAAATTGCAGTCGAGCTGTATTGTCACGAAGGGATCAAATTCCGCGTTAAGGGCGGTCTGAGTTGCATTCCCAGTTCAGAACCAATTTTAGCGACGTACAGAAGCTCAAATAAAAGATGGAATAAGTGTCCTGTGACCCTACATAGCGTTTGTTTCGTCACTAGAAATAAATAACTAGTATAAGAAAGGTTACTGTTGATGAGTTTCTATGTGTCACGACTCCTGACTTTATTGTGGTTCAACCTAACATCTACTTGGTAGAGAAGGAATATCATCTTTAATGTGAATGTCAGACCACAATGCCATTATACCTTCTTCACTTGGCGTAGCGAGAAGAGAACAGAATCTGTCTCTCCTTATCAAAAATCATCAGCAGAAGTTGGAATCGAACCAAGACCATACGTATATGAACCTAGCATCAATCCAAGAGACCACCCAATTCTCTATCACTCATTTTTCTATCATAACAATGTTGCGCCACACTGGATGAGAATTCTGACGCAGAGGCTCCCTCTAGTGGTTTGCAGCATGTTCAGTACATTCATTTACTTGGTTGACCGAATCGCCATGGACTATCTGCCTCGGCTACCCAGTGCATACATTCGACTCTATTTTGTAATCACCGAAATAAAATCATGTAACTGACACCTACACAGAACTGCCAACAGTGCAGGATGCAGAAATTTAAATAGGAAGTGTTTCTTTCGACTTGAGCTACTCTATTGCGCTATCTGTTTGTTAAAATCGTCGTGCAGTGCAAAAGAAAAGCTGTAACTGTCTGTCTCTCAGAAGTCTAGATACGGCCATATGCATTATCTCATATTACTGTGCAATGCGGAAGTTCTGGAGGAATTGTTACTGAGTTCTGGAGGTGTTGTGGCTATGTGTCAGCTACTAGCGTAACGGTAAGTGTCACGCACTGTTGATAAAACGTTGCGAGTTTGGGTACATTCACTGCTACATTTTTTAAAACGCCTTACTGCTGTCTGCTGAAGTTATCTATCTAATGGATCTTTGAACATAATTCCCTTCACTTCTCAACCCCAAATAGTCGCATGTGGAAAAAGGGCTAACTTCTGCGACATTTTGTTCTTTTCAGGTTTAATAGATGGCCAGGCTGCAGATGCATCTCGAAACTTTTGTATTATGTATGGGGAGAGCGCATCGTGCCAAAATACGTCAGAAAAGTATTTTCTACATTAGCTGTCGTGTGGCAGTGGCATTTTATTCTTCATCAAATCTTGTTTGACAGCTTTAACTCAGAACAAGTTTTCTACATGCATGTAATCAATAAACTGCATGTGCATTGTCGGACTGTTATAGATAACATCAGAGAATTCGCATATATCGTTGATGATTAATTTCTCTCTCATGTTAACTAATGTTTTAACAACACTAAAAGAAACCGTACGAAAATTGTGCACTGTATTATAAGAAATGAAATAAAACTACCCACGATAACCTTACGACGAAAGTCTGTTTCAATAAAACTGAGTATCTGTACACAAGCGTGCCTCTATCGGAACGAATTAGTAAAATACTAATCACTTAGATTTCGATTGGGTCTGTGTTTGATTCGTATGCTGTGTCACACTCAAGTGGCATGCAAATGTGGCACTTCATAAATTAACTTATGTATTCCTAGAAACCCAAAATTTGATTGTCAGCAGCGGAAAGAGGCGTTACCTGTTGTGCAGCATTGTAAGTTTTTCACTAATGCACTACGAGCCGAAAACAGTTTCTTGGGATTTCCTTATTGATGTGTTATCTGACTGCTTGTAGCTCTTTCACACAAGAGCTGTTTCTAAAATTTTATGTGCATTTCTCCAGGAGGGGATCTGCATGGGGTCACGTATGGACAGTAGCATAGAAGGAGAATGGTTGAATTCGATTGATTGGGAGAATTTTGGGTAAGTGTGTTTCATCTGCAAAGGTAACTGCTCATAGGACACTAGTGTGACCCATTTTTGAGTACTGCTCGAGTATTTGGGATTCCCACCAGGTCGTATTAAAGGTAGACATCGAAGCAGTTCAGAGGCGGTTGCTTGGTTTGTTACTGGTAGTTTCGATCAACATGCGAATATCACGGAGATGCTTCGGGAACTCAAACGGGAATCACTGGAGGAAGGACGACGTTCTTTTCGTGGAACACTTTTCAGAAAATTTAGAGAACTGGTGCTGACTGCAGAACGATTTTACTGTCGCCGACGTACATTTCGTATAACAATCACGAAGACAACATAAAACAAATTAGGGCTCATATGGACGAAAGCCGTTTTTTCTTCTCTCTGTGTGCGTCTAGCAATGGTACAGGGTACCCTCCGCCACGCACCACACGGAGTATGTATGTAGATGTAGATAAGCACAGGTCCATATCAGATGCCACTGATTATAGACTGTATACCCTTATACCGATCTGGCATTTATTTTTAAATGCATCTCCTGCTGTAAAGCGAGATCTCTTGTGAGGCGTACGGCGTTTTCTTCAAGCGGCTACCAGTTAAGATTTTTCGGTATTTCTGTTAGCCTATCTCTTCACTCAAACAAAGCGCCGTCCACGCACATCACTGTGCCTAGAATAAGCACACTGTTTCTCCCTGCTGGGTCGTACTAGCGCCATCCAGCGGACACTTCTGAGCCACTGACTACGAAAACAGTTGTCTGCTGACGCAATGGCTTGGGCTGACCCGGTTTGAATGAGCCTACTTTTCCAAGCTATTAGCAAACTTCATGATACAGGAACACAGAGAGGGAAGCTCGTGAATGTATATCACCTGGTTCTTGGATCACAGATTTATTTCAAATGCCGTACACCTTTAATAGGCCAATAAAACAACAGAATGTACAATTAACTAGGTGCACTACTCTGGCAATTCCGAGAAAATCGCAAGAGAAGTTTTACGTATCTTCACGTAACTGATGCATCTGTGTGAAGGAGTATATCGTTAGAAACCGTTGTGGTCAAGCGGTGAGCGTTCGCGCTTTGCGAGAAGTTCGTGGACGGGGCGACCGTGCAATTTCGTTTATACTTGTTGTTTAATCTCTATTTATTTCATCACTGGTCACATTATTTACTTTATATGACATTTGAAAGGTGATATACCGAAAAAAGCAATGTGTATTTGAATGAAGTATTTGCATGAAGTTTCAATTTATGTTTTCCATGTCTGTATGACAAATACCATTCTGCAACGTGTGATGTCGAGAGCACATCTGACGAGTAAATTGTACATTACTCTTGTGGTCTGGCACATTGTTACTTACTGATTGTGAATAACGTCATTCCAATCACTATTGAGGTTTGGCTTGGAGTTTTCAATCCGGTCCCTCGTCCAGTAAGTAGTCAAATAACGTATGAAATTCACTACAATTTCGTGAAAATGCACGTGGTTTTTTCATTATATTATCTCTCAAATGTCATGTAAATTACATAATGTGACCAGTGATAAAAAAATATAGATTAAAACATTAAGTGTCAGAGGGACCCGAACCGTCGCCCCGTCCACGATTTTCTTGCAACGCACGAACGCTAACCGTTTGATCACAAAAACTTCATCCAGACGGCCCCTTCGAGACGCGTAAAACTTCTCTTGCGATGCTCTTGGAAGTGCCAGAGTGGTGCGCCTTACCGCTTGCACATTCTGTTGTTTTAATGGCCTACTAAAGCTGTACAAAGTTTGAAGTAAATCGGTGTCTCGGCGTCGTGGCCTCCCCTTGTTACCGAGCATAGACATTACAGTATGAAGAATACCTCACTACATTTGTAGGTGATTTGGCGGTATACGGGTTGCGAGATAAGTAGACAGAGTTGCCACGTCTGGCAGCATCGGTTGGAGATGGGGATTCGAGAAGAGAGAGTGGGGGGGGGGGGGGAGGGGAATCGAGTATGACTGAGCTTGGATTAGAGATACGGGAACGAAATTCTGTACTTCTGCAACTCTACACCAGAGTTGATCGGTCCTAGTGGCTGGACAGGGCGTGGCGTGGCAGTCTATCGCCAGTGAGAGTCATAGATGTGCTGATCAGACTGACAACCTCTGTATCAAGGTGGCTCAAAACAGCATAGGCTAAATGTGGTCCTGCACTATCTTGTTGAAAGATAAGTTACAGAGGCCTGGAAGATAGGCGACAGCCTCATTGTATTAGCACCTCAAGACTGTACCGGTTATGCGAATCAAGGGTGACTGTGTTGTGTTCCCAGTGGCACTTCATCCATCAAGCAAGATGCTGCTCCCTTATAACGATGCCAAATGTAATGTGGCAAGGTTTGTTCCTCTCAGCACTTCTTCGCACAGATATTCACACTGTGACGCTTTACTCAGAGCCGAGACTCAAGACGACGTGGTGTTAATTCTGTGTACAGTGTTGTTGTCGTTCTTGTTGTTCCTGTTGGGTGTACTAGTGCTTGAGCACTCAACTCTGCTGCCACTTCAAGGGAAGTCACAACCGTGGTAGCCATGTTGAGAGTCAGTGGTACTCCAGGCGTTATCATGTTGTCCGTCTCATGACTGACTGCTTGCTCCAATCGTAGGGTATCATTCTAGTCTATGGGCTCACAGATTGGCTCAGGTGAGCCCTACTAGGGTTGTGAGGAGGGTACAGCATAACATCCTAATAAGAAGTATTGGTGCTTTTAGAACATCATCCACTGATGCTCTCTTGGTAACCATGGGACTTTGTCCTCAAGATTTAATAATCCGACAAAATGAGCTCTATACTTTCACAAATAAACAAGAAGTAAGTAAAGCCGAAGAGATCTTCAGTTTACCTCCTGCAACAGTTAAACAAACAAGAGATTGGGTAACAGATATGTGGCGAGATGAATGGTATGGGTCTGAAACATGGAGGAGTGTACATGCCCTTCTCCCAAATATACTAGCAATTAAATTCTTTATTCCATCACAAGGCATGACTCTCTTCCTCACATGACATGGGTCTTATCCAGTTCTCCTCCACCAGACAGGTAAAAGATACGAAGGAATTACAGACATTGACTACGGGTGGGCATTTATTTATATCAATGGGGAAAGTTGAAAATTTGTGCCAGAGTGAAATTCGAACCCGAGTCTTCTGCTTACTAGGCAGATGCACTGACTACAACCTGGAGAGAGTGGTCATCACAACTGCATGGACTACCCTGGCACGCCTCTTGTCAGACCTAAATTCTCAACTTATCCACACACTACTAACATAGTGCCCCCTGACCATTGTCCTCATTACTCGTAACATTTCAAGTATTCCCATAAGAGTTCGAGCGTGGGATGCATCGGCACTGAAGAGATCATTGCCCATCCTTACCTGAATTATATATATGTGGTGTCTGTTCTATCAGACATGTGCCCAGTTGTCGCAGAGGTCCGCGTCTCTGCTTAGTAAACAGAAGACCAGGCTCGAAACATGATCTGGCACTAATTTTCAACTTTCACCAGTGGTTTAAATCAATACCCACTCGAAACCAATGTCTGTAATTCCTTTGTGTCTTAATTCATAGCGACTGCTGGATCAAAAACGTCTCTTCTTTCGGATATGTCCAAAAGAACAGTCACCACATATATAAGATAGGTAAAAGGCCATCGGGAAAATGTGGCTGTGATGAGACACACAAACATGTCATGTCTGAATTCCCAACATTTGCACGCATTATATCTGGTGAGAGACAAGCATTAGCGACAAATTATAACAGACAGATACTGAAAACGAGCAACAGTTTCAAATCTTTTTCAAGATAGTCAGTAAAGCATTGAAGCAGGCTCAGCTGGATTACCTCCAGCTGATGCAACCCAGGCAGAACACAGGACATTAATAAGGGGCCATCGACTCAGAACCTGAACCAGCATCGGCCGAGCTGAGTAACAGTTACAGACTGTGGTGGGAGGTGAGTCCATCTCCACAGCTTGAGAGACTTATGGTCTGGTCTGCTGTGGGGAACTGGTTGCCTCCGTTTCAGAACAGTGAATGAGGCATGAAGAAGACCTGGGCTGCCTCCCCTGGCTAGATTAGCTAAGGGGAAGTCAGGTTCCATAGCCACTGATGTTTACCTCCCACCCATCCACCCACTGGCTTATGACAAAAGTAAACACTAACACAGTAGCACTATTTAAAAACACTAATGTGGTAAATAGCACAATTCAAACAAACACTGTATGGGATGGTGGGAGTTAGAAGTAGCTGGCAACGGTACCTGGTAGTAGCGATCCCCTTCCTCTTGCCAGGGGCAATCAGCTCTCTGGGATTAGCCCTGAGAGGCTAAGTGGAAAAACAGGAACCAACAATTGTATCTCAATTAACTTTGTAATAATATGTAGACCAGCTGTGTAGAAGTGGATGTAGAAAACTAGTATTGTCTAGTCAGTATTGAGCTCACTCGTAATAGTCAGGCAGTGAGCTATCATTGACACACGAAAAAGGTCCCATGTAGATGCTTGTCTTACTGTAAACAACCCATTTCCAGACTAGGAAGTATGATCCTACAAGGCCAAGCAAACAACAAGTGTGTCCCTCAGGGGCTAGTTATGTGGGGGTGTTGGATACTGGCTTCCTAAACTCTTCAGCTCCACGGTCACGTGACAGTTGCGGAATCCCGACCAGTACAAGCAGCAGTTATCATGGAATGACAAATCACAGTCTCAATACGCCTTGTTTCTGCCATTGTACAAGTCTGACATGCGGTGGTAGATGTATCTCTTTCTTATCCGAGGCGTAGCCATATCTCCTCCGAAACAAACAATATTCAAATGCAATTTCTGAATGAGAAACACGCTGTGTAATCTTCCCTTATACACAAATATGTAGGCACTATTGCTCCTACCTGCTTTTATATTTCGTGGCAATTTGACATTTTTGTTGCATCCCGTTTCAAAAATGGTTCAAATGGCTCTGAGCACTATGGGACTTAACTTCTGAGGTCATCAGTGGCCTAGAACTTTAAACTACTTAAGCCTAACTAACCTAAGGACATCACACACATCCATGCCCGAGGCAGGATTCGAACCTGCGACCGTAGCTGTCGCGCGGTTCCAGACTGTAGCGCCAAGAACCGCTCGGCCTCACGCCGTTTCCACGCTTATGCAGTTTTAATGGCGAGCAGTGTATTTGCCGAATTTTGTTACACCGTACACCTTCAACAGAAGTCTGAAAGGAATTATATGACCCCCAATATCACAAGCACAGTAAAAAACAAACAAAACAAAAAGAATACCGGCCGGCCGGAGTGGACGAGCAGTTCTAGGCGCTACAGTCTGGAACCGCGATCGCTACGGTCGCAGGTTCGAATCCTGCCTCGGGCATGGATGTGTGTGTTGTCATATGGATGTGTGTGTTGTCCTTAGGTTAGTTAGGTTTAAGTAGTTCTAGGTTCTAGGGGACTGATGACCTCAGAAGTTAAGTCCCATAGTGCTCAGAGCCATTTGAACCTACCAAAAAGAATACCGCTGCAAGGAAAATCGTTTATACGCTGATATCTTCAGCAGCTGACTGCCTGCATTGTACTCCTTATCCATAATGGAGCATACTAAACACGGGCGTCTTCAGAATTTTTTCCAGTGGGGGGCAAGATTCGAGACTTACCAGATTATGTATAACGAAGTTCACAAAATATATTCTTTATCAACAGTCTGAACGTTATCTACCGAATATTTTTAAAGTACATTACTTTCCTACCTACGTATTTCAATAGTACATGCAGAATACATCTTCTTGTCGTTGGTAGGCGCTATGAATATGGACTCTACCTGTTTTGTTCAACGCTCTGAAATTACAGCCTCATATGATCATATCCAGAATATCAAACCTAGAAAATACTCAGAAAATAACTTTTTCATGCTTCCATGTTAGGTTGAAAATTAAAAATCTGAACAAGGAATAAAATGACAGTGATTGAGAAAATCGTGCTCGACATCAACAAAAATGTTACATTAATACTCCTCGACGTGGAGAAAACAGGAAGAACTATAAAAAAAGCTTATTCAACTCTGATACTATCTATAACATATAACACTTCACCTCTGTTCATGGAAAAGGATTTTTCGCATTAGTTTCATGATTTTTATTTTTGGTATCGACAGAAGCAACTGAAGTTGAACAAAAGTGTTCTGAAAGCTGTCTTTTTTTAGTTTGGTTGGGTAAAATGAAGCCCAATGCCAGTATATAACTAAATGAACATGGAAAATCTTCCAAAGCATTATCAAATTGGCTCCTAGAATCAACATTAGCAACCTGGGAATTCACCAAGGCAAACCTCGCTACTCCACTTTGCCACATTATTGTTAAGCACGCCAACTGGAATGCGGAATTCGTAACTTTGTGAATGTATGTGGTGCTGTGTTGCATCCACAGACTTTGAAAAGGTCCCAATACTGAAGGGCTCATTTTTACGCGCTCTAAATTCAACAGTTTTCTCTCTCTTCTAGCGCAGAAAATAGTATTTTGTTTTTTCGATTGATGTGTTTTGTGTTAATTATAGATCTACACACCCACTATACAGTATGTTTGTGTTCTTCCGAGTGTACTACAACAGCTCTGTCCTGTACAGCTGAATGCAGAATTAGTGACCCAATATGGATTTTCTTTTTCCACGGATATACAGTAAATTATTGTTGTGATTCTGTTGTGCACCAAGGGGAAGGGGAACCCTTAAGGGGGGTAGGGCGTCAAAAGGGCCGACTTGGAGCAGGAGAGGCATCACAGGACATTTTAATTTACACTGTCTGTACTTTTACAAATAAATTCATAAAACTCTGTCAGCATCACCAGGAAGGATTCAGGATTCACACTCATTGCAGTGGAAGTTCGAAAACATAACAAAATAATTTTTTTACGTGTGAAATTTCATCATTTTTTCACTTACTAATGGCTGCATTTGTTGCTATAGGTACACTTTTCTTCATAAGTTACAGAGATTCTTTGATGAATTTTGCAAAGTATACATACCATACTTACAGGTGTATGAAACTATAGAATTTATTTAATTTATGAAAAAACGAATGATCTGTTGTATTTTAAACTTCATGTTTAGAAAAAACACAAATTTTGTAGTTAATTACCTCAATTTTTACCACAGTTTTTACTAGATTTGGAAAATTCTAGAGTTTTATACACCTTTAAGTATGGTTTGTATGCTGTGCAAAATTCATCGAACCATCTCTCTTACTTATGAAGAAATGCTGCCATCAGTAAGTGAAAAAAATGATGAAATTTTACATGTAAAAAAAATTACTTCTCTTTGTTTTCGAACTTCCACTGCTATGAGTGTGAATTCTGAATCCTTCCTGGTCATGCTGACAAAGTTTTATGAATTTATTTGTAAAAGTATAGACAGTGGAAATTAAAATGTCCTCTGGTGCCTCTCCTGCTCCAAGTCGGCCTGTTTGACGTCCTACTCCCCTTAAGAGGCTCTGGTGACTGGAGCGAATACAGCTGCAGTATTTATTGTGCTGAAAATCGACGACGGAATCCGTGCCGCGGGGTGTTAGAGGGGCTCCTTTCTGTACAGAGAGCTGAATGAGGAAGCGACAGAGAAAAGGTTGGTTGGTTGGTTGGTTTGTGGGAGGGGACCAAACAGGGAGGTCATCGGTCCCATCGGATTAGGGATGGATGGGGAAGGAAGCTGGCCGTGGCCTTTGAAAGGAAAAACCTAAATCGGGATGGTCGGCGCGAATTTCATCCGTCATCCTCCCGAATGCGAGTCGAGGGTGCTAACCACTGCGTCACCTCGCTCGGTACAGAGTAAAGATTGAACACATTATTTCGGCACAGTGCTGCAGATCAGCGCCGAAATCGCAGCCCCGCCGAAGAATCGACGTAATTTCCTTGAACAGAGTGACAACTAAGAAAATGCACATAATGATTGCTAAAATTCCAGCATCTCTCGCCATTCTCAGTAGTTCAGTGGAGCCGCAGAAAACGATTGCTAATTCTGTAATGAGTAAAGAGGCTGTACCCAGATACCAGGAGGGGGAAATTGCCCCCTCCCCTACCCCTTGAGGAGGCTTATGGCACTAAGTTAAATAAACCGACAAAACAAAACTATCTATAAAAGTATTTTCGAAGTTTTGTAACAACATAATGGAAAGAGCAAAGAGGTCGTTTCGAAAACTATCCAAAACGACTACAAACATCAGAGAAGAATTTTCGAGTGGGAGATAACCTGTAGTTAGACTAAAACGCGACACTGGCTAGGGGTGCAAGTCAGAATTAAAAGCTCGTTATATCAGAACATGGTCAAATAGGACCTGCATATTTATTCTTACAGTTTTCTGTTGCGCATGAGTTAAGGCTCATGGACCAGCCTGCACATGCTCGTGGACCAGCCTGCACATGTTGAGTTGTATCAGTAGCTTATAAATGAAATGTTATACTGTAGCTCATTTTCATCCTCAGTTTTTCATTTCTTCAGATGAGATCTCGGTCAGTCTCTCTAGATATGTAGACTCACAGAACAAGCACCATAATGCATCAGAAAAATGTCATCAATATGCGGAAAAGCTGAAGCAAAACATTAAGTTTGGTATTTGGTGTGCACGATTTGTTCGAGCTTTATTTTGGCCACATTGAATAAGACAATATCAATGGCGATGAAATTCCTGACCTGATGTTGGCGACACACAGTTCTATGACCTCTGGGTATGATGTTGGGGAAGGCCCTTGGTAACACTAGGCTACAAGTAGGATTGCGGTAGGACTGAATATGTTACATGAAATGGGGTGTGCGATATACAGGGTGGTCCATTGATAGTGACCGGGCCAAATATCTCACGAAATTAGCATCAAACGAAAAAACTAAAAAGAACGAAACTCGTCTAGCTTGAAGGGGGAAACCAGATGGCGCTATGGTTGGCCCGCTAGATGGCGCTGCCATAGGTCAAACGGATATCAACTGCGTTTTTTTAAAATAGGAACCCCCATTTTTTTATTACATATTCGTGTAGTACGTAAAGAAATATTAATGTTTTAGTTGGACCACTTTTTTCGCTTTGTGACAGATTGCGCTGTAATAGTCACAAACGTATAAGTACGTGGTATCACGTAACATTCCGCCACTGCGGGCCGTATTTGTTTCGTGATACATTACGCGTGTTAAAATGGACCGTTAACCATTTGCGGAAAAGGTCGATACCGTGTTCATGTATGGCTATTGTGATCAAAATGCCCAACGGTCGTGTGCTATGTACGCTGCTCGGTATCCTGGACGACAACATCCAAGTGTCCGGGCCGTTATTTAAGGGAACAGGAAGTGTTCAGCCACATGTGAAACGTCCACCACGACCTGCAACAAATGATGATGCCCAAGTAAGTGTTTTAGCTGCTGTCGTGGCTAATCCGCACATCACTAGCAGACAAATTGCGCGAGAATCGGCAATCTCAAAAACGTCGGTGTTGAGAATGCTACATCAACATCGATTGCACCCGTACCATATTTCTATACACCAGGAATTGCATGGCGACGACTTCCAACGTCGTGTACAGTTCTGCCACTGGGCGCAAGAGAAATTACAGGACGATGACAGATTTTTTGCACGCGTTCTATTTAGCGACAAAGCGTCATTTACCAACATCGGTAACGTAATCCGGCATAATATGCACTACTGGGCAACGGAAAAGCCACAATAGCTGCGACAAGTGGAACTACAGCGACCTTTGCGGGTTAATGTATGGTGCGGCATTATGGGAGGAAGGATAATTGGCCCCCATTTTATCGATGGCAATCTAAATGGTGCAATGTATGCTGATTTCCTACCTAATGTTCTACCGATGTTACTACAAGATGTTTCACTGCATGACAGAATGGCGATGTACTTCCAACATGATGGATCTCCGGCACATAGCTCACGTGCGGTTGAAGCGGTATTGAATAGCATATTTCATGACAGGCCCACATGAGATAAGGATATGGTAGCTCAGACATAGGTGAACGAAACTGGGAGTCTGCATTTGGGATGAGGCATGAACTATAGGTTACATTTGATGAGTTGAGTAAATGCCAGGAGATCACTCACAGCATGAAAAATAAATGTGATTAAATTTACCATGGGAAAGATTTTGACGAGATGGAAGGCAGAGTGCGGTGATATATGTCCAGCAGCTGGTTACAGTGCCCTATGACTGAGGGATTATAATTTTGAGTTACGTGGGGCGTAGCACTAGGATAAGTGTACTAGGTGTTTTGGATGCTGGATATAGAGTCAAGTGGTATGTTTGTGGCTAAGGGATTTAGGAGCAAGGAAAAACATTGAGATTAGGAGAGTTGTAAGCCACATTTGCTGAAATGAGGATAGGGCAGACGTAGGTCTTGTATAATATTCGTGTCCCGAGTATCACATGCAGTGTAGCCCTCCACCAATGTTCAGATTCTTCCTAATCACGTATTAGGGACGTTCTACATTAATCTCGAAATAGCGTTCTTTTAGCCAACCTTAGACAATCAGGTTCCTTGTAAAGATGCTCTGTGTCCATTCCGTGAGGAACTCTCCATTTCCATGAGTAAGGAATCATCTCACTTCCTATGGAGTGTGCCTGAATTCTGGTACTAATATTGTTTCGCTTGATGTTACTCATGTTAGAATAGCTTCCATATTCTTGAATCTCTGATCTGTTTATGCTTTTACTCATCCAGTTCTAGATATAGTACACTCTGTTATTATCTATCACCTATCAATCTCTTTCTCAAGTGCTCAAAATTATACTGAAGAAGGCTAAACTTATAAGCTGTTATTTTATGAATAAAAATAAATTTAATAAATAAAATACGCATCTGTTAACTCCAGCACATGGGACACAAAAAAGGTGGATTTAGCTTGAATACAGGAGCTGAACAAGTTATAGATTTTCTGAGAGTGCTTGTTCACAGTTTTCTTGTATGTGACGGCACTGACCTCTGTTTCATCTTATCAAAAGTAAAAATAGTTCTTTTAATCTAATTTGGTAATTTCCTTACTCACACACTCGTTGGCCACTCTTTGTTCTGGCCACGAACTATGGTAATTTTCCGAGAGATAGTCCGGTAGCGTTATATCATTGTAACATGCACCAGCGCAGGCGGTCGATCGATATTTCAGCAGACGAGAAGGTCTGTTTGGCTGCGTTGTTATACATAATTCCAGCGGACTCGTTCTTCTATCAGATGTCGCGCCGTGCCGCGTTGGAACGGATGTCATGACAGTGGGAGGCGGAAAGTAGACAACACCGGTAGTATTCTGGCCGTAAACAAAAAACAAACGCAGTCCTTAATGCACTTGAGTTTCGATCTGTCAACAGCGGGTCTTTCGAGCGCTCGTTAGAACGCGGTGAGGTTTGTTGACAACCAAGTGAAAAAAAATCAGCAATCTGTGCATCTGTACGTGCGCTTTGCTGCTCGCGTCATGCCCAGGAAAGAAGGTATGTAACTGCTTCGCTTATGAATGCTCTAACTTTGCGGCTGTCTACTATCATTAATCATAACATTTTGCATCTGAGTGTGTTAACGCACGATAATCTATCAATGCCGAAATGCGCCTCGGGCGTGAAAGCAACTCAAGAGAGTAAATCGTTGTGTAACCTAACATGCCCAGGGTGAAATGCATATACGGAGAACAAAATAGGTGTTGTATGAGGTCGGAAACAAAGAAAGTCTCTTTAAATCAGAAAATTCGTGTATGTTTGAATTAGTACTAGCGAAAAATGTATCGCTTGGCGGATAACAAAGTCTGGCACTAGATTCTGTAACAATGTTGAAATTAAATCTGTTTTTGGTGCGATTAATCTGCTTCAGGTTCCAGAAACACGGCAAAAAGTTGTTTTTATTTATGTTAATATTATTCCTACACTATGCAACAGACCCAGAAACGTATCCCCCACTAAGAGCTTTATTAATTGGAGAGTGCGGACGTCTTAGATATTCCCGGGCAAGAATTCCGTTAAAGACCAAAGATTAATTCATCTCGAACATGGCTTAAGAATAATTTAAGATTGGTGTTTCTGAGATCAGAAGTTAAAAAGAAATTCGTGAAACTGTCTCCAAATGAGAAAATTGGCACAATTGGATGAGAATGGCATCTAATTTCGCAGATAACCATGTCAGGTACTAGACAGCGTAACACCGTTGAAATTAAATCTGCTGTTGGAGTAGACAATGCGTTTTAAAGTTTCCTCAATTTAATATTTCGTATTCCAGAATTATGACAAAAAAGTAGTTCATAATTGATGTGATGTGTAAAGATTGATCCATCTCGAACAGAGATTATAAATAAATGGAAACCAGTGACCTATGAGATCACAGATTAAAACGCATTTCATGAAACGAAAGAAGAGTTTGTAAACCACGTGAAGAAAAGACTTTGCAGCTGTATATGAATTGTATCTAGTTTGTAATTGTGAAGAGATAACTGAAAATGATAGTAATAGATTTAAAAAACTTAATTCAAAGCGTTAAGAACGTGATTGAGAATTTAATTTTAACACTTTATCAATCTAAGTACTAAAACTGAAGTTACTATGTTTTTATCTTAAAATTCTCCGTAGAAATGGCAAATATAGCGACATGGATGAAGCTATACATAAGGTGAATTCAAACAACTGCGTATCATTTATGTAGGTCCTATAAGTATGCTAAACTTAAAAGCTCTGTAGGCATATTTTCAGTTGTCGCTGTGGCTGTTATTCAGATTCATCACTTTGTGTTTCATACTTAAGAAATAAATGAAATTATTTCTATCAGACCAGATTATCTGGGAATCACTGAGATTTTTACGAAGCGGAACATACAGAAAAAACTAACGAAAACGATCAATTTTTTCATCAATATTGATAAGACTGTCGCTACTAATCACAAAGATGTATCCTGTGGTACAAGTGCATAGTTGTACAAAAGGTAATTTCCGGAGTCAACAAAAATCACAATCAATCACTAGAGCAAACGACTCAGTAGTTTGCAATAAGGCAGTGTTTAATCACACGAAATTTTCGGTCTTTCGTCGTACAAAACTGATTCGTATTCAGGGTCAATGTATGAACAGAACGAAAACGGGTTCATAATGCAGTAAGATAAAAAGAACGTGACGTTATGTACTGTGAAATAAGGTCGGATCGAACTGCATTGCGTATAAGAAGAAAACAAAGTAAAAAACAAATCCAGCCCATGCTGTCAGTACAAAATGTACCTACTTTTTACGGAAATCTGTGTATACGAGACCGTTCATTCAACCTTCTTGATATTACATTCTACTTTCCGCGAGGACAATAAAAAATATGCACATTCATATACATCCGTAATGCGCTGTTTCCTGTCGTCAGTTATCGATTACAGTGTCTTTGGTGCGTGGTGGGGATCGTGTCTCGTTGCTTTAGTTGTTCAAGGCCTGTAGAGATAAGGAACCAGCTGAGAGTTGACATTTGTTTGTTTATCAGTGCTGAAGTGTCAGTTTACCCGTAAACATGGTGCGTCCGGGAACGTATTCACCGCTGAAAGATAAAAATAACATTGCTCTCACGAAGAAAATGAAGGTAAGCGCAGTGTAGAACCGCGATTCTTTTGATTTTGTTGCATGTGCATGTTAACGTAAATCAGAAAATTATTTTCACAGATGTATCTTTATGTACTAAGTTAGCATCATATTTGTGTGTGAATTCTACGTGAAATAGTTACCTAACAGTACAGGTTTTGACTGTGTGCTTTTCGTTGCTAATTGAAAATGTTAAATTGTTTCGTATTTAAATAAAACTTGATTCACGCTGTATGGTCGTGTGGTTTTCAGTTTTTACATTTCTTGGCACCTATTAAATATGTTCAGATTTCATGTTGGAACCACAAATAAATCCTTTATTGTGTAAGAACAAGTGTGCATCAGATTTATGAGCTTTCGCAGAGGAAGTAACTCATGGCTAATTATTGCAGTGCAATGCATTAGAGGAACGGTGGCTTTTTGATGTTTGTGCGACAAATGCACAAGTTTTTCATTTATAACAAAACGTATTGGACTAGGAAAATGCTGGCGAACATGACAATTTCAGTTCCTCTCTTAATGTTTTATCTGTTTTCTCCTGAATTTTGCATCGTAGCCCACACCAGTGTGTACAAACAGTTTTTAGCTATTTTGTCTATAAAGATATGATGGTGAACACACATACGTCTTAGTCCCACAGCCAATAATTTTAAGAATTGTGTGCCTGTTTCCAACTCTCTCTTGATTACCAAGAATGAAGAGAAATGTAGAAAAAAATTAGATCTCAACAAATTTTCAACATTTAAATGTTATAAACAATGTGCAAGCCATGTACTCCACTTCCTTAGAAGGAAAACATGAAGAAAAGGAAAACTGCAACAAGAAAGAGTGGGATCTTGGCTAGTTGGTGAGATTACTGTGAAAATCTTAACAGATTAAGTTAACCTTCATGCCTGGAGGGATTCACACTCTTTAGATGGTGTTTTTCCCTCCAGGTAAAGTTTCCCACTTTCATGTTGAGAATAGGATGAATGTCATTAATATTACTTGCAAAATACAGTTAAAAGTAAGTAAGGATTTCTATGAGTTAACTATATGAAACAAAAATTGGAAGTTCCATTGTGAAAATTGTAACCATGAAAATGTTAAAAATATTGGGAAAGATGCCAGACCCCTACCTGTGTTATGGGGTTGTAGGCTATATATTAAGAGATTGTCACGGTGATGAGAGATGTATGTTGAGGGTGGGATTTTTTTCTAGTCTGTGACACCTACTACTCCCTACTCATTCCACTTGCCACACTTCTTCAGTTGACTGATTTGCAATTGAAATCAGTGTATTCATATACACTATATCTATAACTTCTTGTGTGCTGCTGAGGCCTACTAAATATTCTCCTTGGGCAATTGATGCATGTCACATCTCTCTTAAAATTTTTCTACGTGTAATATACTGCTACTAGCCCCAAGAATGGAGCTAAATAACTCATTATTCTAGCACATAACTTGGTTCATGATCAGAGGAACAATGGCAGACTGCAGCTCTGTGAAGTGTGCACATTTGATTATTTGTCATTTGTTGTTCAACTAGTGTCCAGTGCAAATTTAGCAGTCTTCTACTCCAGTCATTCATTTAGATTCCTTTACCAGATAGAGAAACTCCCAAAATGCATTGTTGAAGTGTAATCTATCCGTGGTTGACTGGCTGTGATACATCTGATCAGTGATGAACAAATAGATGTACGTAACAAAAAATACAAGGGTTGTGTAATCAACAGGACTCAGCTAACTGCAGACATTTATTTCAAAGTCCTAAGATCAGTGAAGGGGATTGGGTGTTTCTTTGTGAAACAGAATTCTGCCGCACAACTAGAGGCAGTTCAGGAGCAGGACTTTCTTGTAGTGATGTGGCCACAAATGTAAATGTATGAAGGAATATGTGATCTCTGAGGTTGTGATGGTGAAACGTGTAGATAGTATCAGTGACACCAAATGAAATTCCTAGTGGTGTATCTGAACTTTATACATGGAATTACCAATGTCTTTTCAGCTAGAAAATTTTGCTGAACTCTTTTAAATTATAATTTCTTTATTAAAGCTGTTCATTAGTGTGCTACATTCTTCTGATTCCCATGGTAAGTTTTTGTCTGATGATAACATTGTTGGGAAGAAAAGTGTTTAGTAAGCCACCTTAGATAAATAAATTGCTATGGAACATTACCTTTTGCATTTTCATTTATACTATAGGCATAATCTGTATCACTTCAGGCAGGGGGGTTACCTTGAATTTAGCATATGTTAAAATTCAGGAGTAAGTAAGAAACATGCTTTTTTTTTTTTTGTTTTCTCCAAAAACAATTCCTGTCCCCGAGATACAGGACTCCAAAGATGACACTGCGAACACCATTTTGAAGATGTGAATTTCGGAAAACTTTTAAAACTAAAACAGTTCTAGATATTTTGTTAGAGGTTTTTATTTTATTTGGAAGATAATTGCTTTATGATTGCAATGTTATCCTTCATTTAGACATATGTCAGTTTTTTTACTGTCACATTTTGAATTTTTTTATAATTTGCAGAAATTTTTTTTTTCAAAAATGCCAATCCAGAAAAGTTAGACTTCTTTTCTTGTTGATTAGTACAATGTAGTACTGCATTCTCTGTAGAGGAGTGCTTCCATTTTTACGTTTGATAGGTTATATTTTTAAAAATGTTTTTTTAACTTTCAAGGCTAATGTACATCTTCCCTGAAGTTGTTTCTTGCTAATTTCTTTATTACAATACTTATTGTCTTTGTTGCAGTTATTTCTTGTCACTTTCTTTTTTGCAGTTATTTCTTGTCACTTTCCTTGTTGCAGATAATTCTTACTTTGTTGTTGTTTCTTTGTCATGATTGTTCATTGCAGGTTTCTGTATTGTAGTTGTTCAGTGCTAATTTGTTTACTGAAGAGGCTTCTAAGAAACCTAAGACCATCTGGTGAGTTCTGTATTTTCGTGAGGAACTTGCCAGTTGACACGTTCACCATGTGTTTTGTGAAAAGGACTGTTTGAAATGTCTTCTGACTGGGGCCACATGAGAGTGAAGTGTGCTGACTATTTGCATGTCCATAAAAGAGTGATATATAAGACAAACAAAAAGAAAACAGACTTTGTTCAGGTTGGGAATAAGTGTTCTCATTTAAAGACTCTGTTTCAAAGTGAAGATGTTTCGAGTGACAACTTTTTGTGTTCTAAATGTTTTGACAGAATAACAACAATGATAATATGTGGACAAGGTGAGCCTCCCATGGTGCAGATGATGCAGATTTTGCTTCAATAGAGGAAGAATTACCTTGAATCAGTCAACTACAGAGGTAGGTGTTAGCCCTGTTATGAAACCATAGTCAGAGAAGTCGAGTCATAAACTCTACGCATCAAGAAAGCCCAGAGAAATTACTAAAGCTATGGATGAATACGCTACAGCAAAACTAACCACACTGTTCAAAGTAGAAATTCTCTCTTCAGAAGAAAATGAACTAAAGCGCTCCTGCACCTGTTGCCAGGATTTTTTCACAAATATCAATTCAGCTGTTGATTATTGTGCAGCCTATAGTGAAAAGGTGCAAGTTTCAACAGTTGTTGCAGAGACATTTTCAAAGAATACAATTTTGAACCACATTCCATCAGTATCAAAGTACATGGTAGACAAATCAAGAAATGTGAGGTCTGTAAAAGGAGACCAGATCCCTATTATGGTCGTCTTGTAGAAGCAGCTCAAGTTCAAATAGTGCAGTCATTTTATGTGGAAGATAAATGGGGCTGTTCTCGCCAGAGTGTCAAACAGTTAAAGGTAAAAAAGTTGTGAAAGTGAAGACGTGCGTGACTCACAGTATTAAAGAAGCTTTCTCAATTTATAAGAGCAACTATACAACTCCACATATTGGAAGATCAAAATTTTATACACCCACCTAGAGATGTCTGTTTGTGTGCAGTGCGCGAATTGTGAATTTTGTGTGGTAACTTTGAAGAAATTACTGGAGCATGTGGCATATGACACCTTGGTAGGGAATGTGAAGTCATTAGTAGTCTGTGACGTAAGGCGAGACACCTGTTTGTTTCAAGAATGTGGTGACTACCCTGGAAAGGGAAGACTGTCTTTACAGACACTTGGCCTGGAAGACGTAGCAGATAACTCTGCAGAAATTACATGTGACCTTGGAGGAAGTTAAACTAATTAAGAAAACTATTGCCTTTGACAGTTTCTTTGATGAATGTGGTAAATGGTCAGTAAAAGCAGTAACACACAAGCCTCTGAAGAAATTGCAACAACATGTTGTAGAACTGAAAGGGTGTGTACAAGCTGAAGAACTATGTTTAGTGCTTCACTGTGATTTTGCTGAGAACTGTTCTGGAATTCACCTACAAGAAGTACAAGGGTATCATTGGAGTAATGACCAGGTTTCAAATTTTACAGGAGTGACATATTTTCAAAACAAGACCAGTAGTGTTGCAGTTAAAAAGTGATGACACAGGACATGATTCAGCACATGCTTTGCTAGTAGTGCGCAAAATTCTTCAACTGCAGACAGGGACAGAGAAGATCATCATTACTTCTGATGGTGCGCCTAGTCATTTTAAAAATCTGACTGGGTATACAGTGCTACTGGTCATGGAAAGGGGCCTTGTGAAGGTGTAGGAGGCCTGCTGGAGCACTATGCTACAAAACATAATCTTTCCAGCCCAAATACAGCTGAGATTCAGAATGCTGAGGATTTTAAGAGAGTCATGAAATCCTACACATCCACAGCCCTCATTCTTTTGTCCAAAGAGGAACTCTAAGAATTCCATGAGCAGAAAAAAGAAGAATGGTCCAAACAAACTGCTCCTGTCAAAGGAATTCAGAAGACACATTTTTGGACTCAAAGTGAAGGGCAAACTCATATTGCATGCGTTCTAAAGAGCAAGAAAGAAGAAATTTTGTTCATTTGGCCAACACCTCAGAAACAGGAGGATAATATTCAGATTCACAACCTGAGAAGGGGGATGTATGTGGCGTGTGTGTATGACTGTTACTGGTGTATTGCAGAGATTATATGTGTCAGTTATGAGTTAAACAAAATTGTAGTGAACTTCATGCTACCACGTGGACCAGTCGCTGGATATAGGTTTCCAGCTGATGGACAGCAACAATGCCATCAGTGCTCACTTCCTGTTCACAATGTTTTGAAGATTGTAAGTGCTCCAGTTCCTCTAGGTTCAACAGGAAGGCACCACTCTATATCAAAGCAAGATTCTGAAGCAGTGGAAAACATTTTTAGTTCATTGACTGGCTAATTTCAGTACAAAACAGAGTGGTCAGAAGTTGTATAAATTGAAACCTTTAAGTCTTTGGACCTTTCACATACATTTTGCAACCATTTAAAATGCTTGAAAAATGAGTCTCCTACTCATCTTTCAAAATTAAAATTATGTTAAATAAGGCTAGGTTTTGATTTTTTGAGTCTGTTATGTGATAATGTGGTAATAAAACAGGTTTTATGTATGGCAAAAATTTCAGTTGTTTATAAAACCTGTTCAACTTAAAAGTGGAAGCTCTCCTTTCCATGGAATGTAGAACTATATGGTACTAATCAACAGAAAAATATCAAAATTTTATGGATTGACATTTTTGAAAGAAAATTTTTTCCCATAAATTATGAAAATGTTCAGAATGCTATAGTAAAAGGACTTTGACAGATAAGTCCAAATTGAAGATTTCTTTCTAAGCATAAAGCAATTATATTTCAAATAAAAAAAACAACAAAATAATTAGAACTGTTCCAGAGATACAGCATTTTAAAAAATATTTCCAAAATTTGCATCTTCAAAATGGTATGCACAGTGTCATCTTTGAAGGACTGTATCTCAGAACAGAAATTCTTTTGCAAGAAACAAAAAAATGTGTTCCTTACTTAGTTCTTCATTTTAACACACGCTAAATTCAATAACAGTCGAGACTATGAAGGTAAGATTTTTCCTAGCTGTCTGAACTGATACGGACTACGCCTATATGCAACTGTTCTACCACGGAACGATAGGAGAATAAATTAATTTGTAGGCCCTACGTCATGATGGTAATGGTAAGGGGATGGGCAGGGAAGGTTTTGTGAGGTGCTGGATGCAGTAAACAGCAATGGAGATGTTGTTAAGTCAATAGCAGGCTGGTTAGAAACATGCACAAGTCACAGAATTTTTTTTTTTGTGAACTAGAGAGAAGCGGAATCTGCAAATTTCCCTATTAGGCGAAACTTCCTGGCAGATTAAAACTATGTGCCAGGCCAGGACTCGAACTTGGGACCTTTGCACAGGCAAGTGCTCTACCTACAGAATTACCCAAGCACAACACATGGCCCATCCTCACGGCTTTACTTCTGCCAGTACCTCAGGTCTTAGTTTTTTTCCCTGTGGTGTGTGAGCTAAATTATTATTCATTAACATTTATGTGTTGTATTATTGTCATCTTCTCAGTAGTGTTGTATTAGGAATATAAACTGAGGCCCTTTACATGCTCATTTGAACTTATGACGGAGTCCCACTAATTGTGCATATGCAGTTCATTTCATATACATTTGATTTATTAATGAGAAATATTTACAGAGAATAGGATCATGAATAATAAGTTTAATAATGACCATCCCTCTGTCACCCCTCCCCCCCCCCCCCCTCCCAAGAATATTTACTTAATGGAACAACAATAAATTGAATTTATTTTATCACTGTTTGATGTTACACATTAGTTATGGAGGAAAAGGAAAGGAGACATAATAAAGTAGTAGATGAATTTCGCTATTTGGCCAGGAAAAAACTGATGACAATTGAAGTAGAGTGGATATAAACTTATACGGACAAGAAAAGTGTTTCTGAAAAAGAGAACTATTTTGACTTCTTTCATGACTCTACAGTTAATTGCGATCCTATACCTCTTCAGTGGTTTTCTGCCAGATGCCCTATTCTGTTTTAGTGTTTTTAATTTCTGTATTCCATTCTCCATACCACTTCTTACACTGCCCACCCACATTGTTTGTCATTGGCTGCACCCTCTTTGCCATCTGGGATTTCTTGTTAGTACATTTTTGGCATGTCTTTATCTCACACCTGCGCCACATGCCTGGCTCACCTCACTCTTGTTGACTGCAATTTCAAATAGTGGAAAGTTCAGGATGGAATAACAATAATGTGAAAAGGATAGGTCTAGATTGCTACTCACCACAAAGAGGAGATATTGTGTCACATAGAGGAATAATGAAAAATACTGCTAAACATTTAAGCTTTTGGATAAAAAAAAAAATCCTTCAGAAATAGAAAACTACACACATGCACACAAGAGCAACTCACACACACGGGTCTCCTGTCTCCAGGTGCTGGTGTCCGACTGTGTACATGTGGGTGCGCGAGCAAGCATGTTCACAAGCCTTTTATTTATTCTTAAACTCATTGATTGTTAGTCCCATATGCTAAGCAATCTATTCTGTGGTGTAATCTAACATTCACATCAACTTGAGGAAGATTGTACCGCTCACTAACAGGTTGCATCTCTTCACACATGTTTCAGTGCTACATTAAAAAGAAGGCATGCCAATGTGTGTCTATGGTGTACACCTTTGTGAATATCTGGTAGCTCCAAACAGTACTTTTCAAACCATGACTACTTGTCACATGCCTCATTATCATCCCAACCAATCTATCCATCTTCCCAGGCATTCCCCTTTCTCTTAGGGCAGTATATAATTTCTCCCTATTCTCTCATTCAAATGTAACTTTAAAGGCAAGAAATTGGGGGTTCAAGCCAATTCCAAATTCAACAATTATTTTTTCTCATTGTGGAAGTTGGTTCTGCTGTTGCTTCCTGGGAGAAATCCATATTGGGATGGCCATATTTTATCATGAAATTCAAATTTAGGTAGTATTAGGTCATTTCTGAAAGCAATTCATTGGAGTGTACCCTCGTACAGAAGTGAAACGTAGACATGAAGTTGTATAGACAAGAATGTAGTAAAAGTATCTGAAATGGGGTGCTACAGAAGAGGGGTTTGTTTGAGTGTGTGTGTGTGTGTGTGTGTGTGTGTGTGTGTGTGTGTGTGTGTGTGTGTGTGTGTGATGGTACTTGCACCAATGTCAGTGCTGCTCATGGCACCTTTTCAGATGGGCTTCATGATGATCTTCATGACAATGACCATTTTCCAGTGATGGTGTCACCTACTTGTCACTCCCTGATGGACTAACTACCATGCTGGGTGCTTTGAAGAACCACTGACAGTTGTATGTATGTGCTGTCACCTTCACCCCTTCTGTCAGACTGCATCAACAAGGCTGTGGAAGATATCTCCAATGTGATCATACACGTTGCTGAAACTGCTATTCCCATTTTTAAAGGCCCCCTGTGTCAACAGCCGAGGAGACCAAAGACCTCACAACAGGTATTCAGGATTGCTGAAGAGCTCTGCAACATCATAAGCAACAGCCTTCACAGACCACACTCTTCACATTTAAGGGACTTCACACTAAGGGTCACAATCTAATTAAACACAGTAAAAAGGAATGGTCGGAGCACTGATTTCCGCCCTCTGGACCACCAAAGATAAACAACTGGCCCGAGTTTCTTCTTTCAATGTGATCTTTGTACCAATGCGTCGGTTCTTGAAGAAGACCCATTTTACCACAGCGTCAACATCATCATCATCATCATCGTACCACGCTACCTTTCAAGTGCATAATTGACAGATTGAAGACCTCTTCTTACTATTCACCCTTCACCACGACCCCTTAATAAACTCTGCACTATGTAGGAGACAACTGCTGCATGTCACTCCTCCTCCTGTTCCTCCTAGAAGGCATTCACCCTCTTATGTTGACTCCACATTGGTCATACCTAACTAATCCATAGTTTCATTTTATGTAACAAGCCATCTTCACATTGTGGCTGTGGAGCCTTACAGCCAGTAGCTCAGATGCTGATGGAATGCCTCCTTCCAGTTCTCTGTGCTAAATATTGGCAGTTGAACTGGTTCTCCATTTTCTCTGTGAAAGTGCCTTTTATTCCTAAATGTAACATTTGAAACTGCCTTCGGGATGAGGGAAGCTGGCTGGGGTTGCAGTGCCTTGTGCTGGGCCTTGGGGTTCCTTGACACAATGTTCTTTGGGGGCTGCCTCTGTCATCCTTCTTTTACACATTTAAATTGCATTTATTTTAGATGTGGTTTGCTCATTTTTCTGCCTCATCATATTTCCCATTTTAGGAATAGCACTCGGTTGAAGAGTAGGTGCTGTTCCCCTCTTTCAACTTTGTCTAGAATGGAATGGGGAGGGAAAGGCAATGGGAAGGATGGCTCCTGTTGCATACAGAGCCATAGGGGTCACACAACTCCTACCTTGATTATTTCTCTCACTTTCTTTCATTATTGATGATCCAACTGATGTCCATTACATTTTTATCCGTGTCACTTTTGTTATGAATCTCCCAGCTACAAAGCATCCTTTGCCGTGTAACTATCTCCGCCCTTAATTGGGTTGGCAAGGGAATGGAAGAGTGTGACAATTCTCTTATCGTAGATGAGCCCTAGGAGACCACTGGTCTGTTCTGACCTATGTACCTGTATGAACCATGTGGTTTTACCTCTCCATAAATTATTTCTCAGCTCTGGCATCGTTATTGCCTTCAGTGCCTCAGTTTTATCACGGCTGTGTACTTTCTTCAGATTACATTTCTGGAGGATGTCACAAACTGCTGATAAATTACTTCTTGGCTGAGGGTCTGATGGCCTTGCTTTTTAGTTCTTTAAGCCCAAACCAGCCAACCAAAATTGCTGTGCTGGTATGCAACACAGCTACCAAATTATAAAAGAAAATGTTCAGGAATCTTGCCCGATCACCAAAATTAAGCAACATTGTGTCCAGTTAGTACTTGGATGGGTGACCATTTGGGAAAACTGGCTGCCGTTGGTTTTAAGGACATGCAAATTGCTGGGGTTGCATTCCATTCAAAGACTTAAATTAGGCCATGGTCCCACACAACATTTTTACAGGAAGGCTATTGTGCACAATCTGTGCAAACACCTTATATTGATGACTAATGGGTTGTGTAATTAATTAGGTTACCAAACACATCATGAAGAAACTTTGACACTACCATTAGTGAGCTTGAGCTTCATTGTCACATGGGGCCAAAATTATGAAATTGCAGACACTAGCTCTTACTCCGGATCAGAAGTTATGATGAACACTGTGAAATGCCGTACTCCCCTCTCCCTCCCCCCTCCCCCTTCTCCCTCCCTCCCTCCCTCCCACCCCTCCCTCCCCCTCCCTCCCCCTCCCTCCCATTCCGCCCATACCTCCCCCCCCTCCCCTCCCTCCCCTCCCTCCCCATCCCTCCCCTCCCTTCCCTCCCTCCCCTCCCTTCCCTCCCTCCCCTCCCTTCCCACCCTCCCCTTCCTCCCCTCACTCCCCTTCCTCCCCTCACTCCCCTGCCTCCCCTCACTCCCCTGCCTCCCCTCACTCCCCTGCCTCCCCTCACTCCCCTGCCTCCCCTCACTCCCCTGCCTCCCCTCACTCCCCTGCCTCCCCTCACTCCCCTGCCTCCCCTCACTCCCCTGCCTCCCCTCACTCCCCTGCCTCCCCTCACTCCCCTGCCTCCCCTCACTCCCCTGCCTCCCCTCACTCCCCTGCCTCCCCTCACTCCCCTGCCTCCCCTCACTCCCCTGCCTCCCCTCACTCCCCTGCCTCCCCTCACTCCCCTGCCTCCCCCCCTCACTCCCCTGCCTCCCCCCCTCACTCCCCTGCCTCCCCCCCTCACTCCCCTGCCTCCCCCCCTCACTCCCCTGCCTCCCCCCCTCACTCCCCTGCCTCCCCCCCTCACTCCCCTGCCTCCCCCCCTCACTCCCCTGCCTCCCCCCCTCACTCCCCTGCCTCCCCCCCTCACTCCCCTGCCTCCCCCCCTCACTCCCCTGCCTCCCCCCCTCACTCCCCTGCCTCCCCCCCTCACTCCCCTGCCTCCCCCCCTCACTCCCCTGCCTCCCCCCCTCACTCCCCTGCCTCCCCCCCTCACTCCCCTGCCTCCCCCCCTCACTCCCCTGCCTCCCCCCCTCACTCCCCTGCCTCCCCCCCTCACTCCCCTGCCTCCCCCCCTCACTCCCCTGCCTCCCCCCCTCACTCCCCTGCCTCCCCCCCTCACTCCCCTGCCTCCCCCCCTCACTCCCCTGCCTCCCCCCCTCACTCCCCTGCCTCCCCCCCTCACTCCCCTGCCTCCCCCCCTCACTCCCCTGCCTCCCCCCCTCACTCCCCTGCCTCCCCCCCTCACTCCCCTGCCTCCCCCCCTCACTCCCCTGCCTCCCCCCCTCACTCCCCTGCCTCCCCCCCTCACTCCCCTGCCTCCCCCCCTCACTCCCCTGCCTCCCCCCCTCACTCCCCTGCCTCCCCCCCTCACTCCCCTGCCTCCCCCCCTCACTCCCCTGCCTCCCCCCCTCACTCCCCTGCCTCCCCCCCTCACTCCCCTGCCTCCCCCCCTCACTCCCCTGCCTCCCCCCCTCACTCCCCTGCCTCCCCCCCTCACTCCCCTGCCTCCCCCCCTCACTCCCCTGCCTCCCCCTCGCTCCCCCTGCCTCCCCCCCTCCCTCCCCTGCCTCCCCCTCGCTCCCCCTGCCTCCCCCTCGCTCCCCCTGCCTCCCCCTCGCTCCCCCTGCCTCCCCCTCGCTCCCCCTGCCTCCCCCTCGCTCCCCCTGCCTCCCCCTGCCTCCCCCTCGCTCCCCCTCGCTCCCCCTCGCTCCCCCTCGCTCCCCCTCGCTCCCCCTCGCTCCCCCTCGCTCCCCCTCGCTCCCCCTCGCTCCCCCTCGCTCCCCCTCGCTCCCCCTCGCTCCCCCTCGCTCCCCCTCGCTCCCCCTCGCTCCCCCTCGCTCCCCCTCGCTCCCCCTCGCTCCCCCTCGCTCCCCCTCGCTCCCCCTCGCTCCCCCTCGCTCCCCCTCGCTCCCCCTCGCTCCCCCTCGCTCCCCCTCGCTCCCCCTCGCTCCACCTCGCTCCACCTCGCTCCACCTCGCTCCACCTCGCTCCCCCTCGCTCCCCCTCGCTCACCTCGCTCCCCCTCGCTCACCTCGCTCCCCCTCGCTCACCTCGCTCCCCCTCGCTCACCTCGCTCCCCCTCGCTCACCTCGCTCCCCCTCGCTCACCTCGCTCCCCCTCCCTCACCTCGCTCCCCCTCCCTCACCTCCCTTCCCACCGCCCCTCCCTCCGCCGCCTCCCTTCCCACCGCCCCCTCCCTCCGCCCCTACCCCCTCCCCTCCCTCTCCCCTCCCTCTCCCCTCCCCTCCCTCTCCCTCCCCTGCCCTCCCCACCCCTCCCCTCCCCTCCTCTCCCCTCTCTCCCCTCCCGTCCCTCCCTCCCTCCCCCTCATACATACATACAAGCCTGTACATTTAATACTAAATTATAATAAATAGACAAGTGAGAAAAAAATATTTATAAGCAAATTAACTGGGTAAATCCTGTAGGATTAATGATGTTGACAAAACCAGACAGTTATATTTTAAACCAAATAAATATTTGTTGAATAATGGTCATGAATTTGTGAATAGTGGCCTCAAATCAGTTGCGGATTTCAAGGAAAAAATAGTTAAACAGTAATTAATTTATGTCGGTAGTGTGTGCAGGACATCAAATAAAGAAATGTGTGCCATCAAATTTTATGCAACTGCACAGTAATTCATGAAAATGAATGGAAAACATTCAAAGTCTGAAAGTGCAGTTGGCCACTGTCAGTCAAAACATAAAATAAAGTTTATTGTCCTAAATAACCATTGCGAAAAACATGCAACAAATTTCACACTGAAATGTAGTAATCAAGTGCAGCAAATACATAGTTCACAGTTGCCTCAAATTTTGTAAACAGATTTAATGTTTGTATAGTAGCAGATATTCAGTCATCAAAAACACAAATAACATAAGTGAAAAGTTAACCTGTAACTTGTACTCAAAAAAATTGTTCAAAGTCCAGTGAGTGGTTAGAGTATGTAACTCGTGCAGCTGCTTGGCTGCACAGTCACATGACAGACTTAAAAGCAACAAACAAAGACAAAAGACACAATGAAGGCAGGTGTTCTTGCATGCCCTATAACTTGGCCTTCAATATTTTTAATGGTGTCACTCACTACGGAAGCCAAGTTGGACACTTAATTACCTCTATTAAAATTTAAAGCTGATAGCACATACATATAAGATAATGGAAAAACAGAAAATTAGAGCATCATTTTGCCACCTGTTATTAAAAAGCAATGCAGCATTGAACAAATTATGAACAAAGTTCTGAAAGCATGCCTATGTTAAATTTTGCAGTGTGACAAAAATTACATAAAATTAAAAATTTAGATACATATTGAATGGTACCTATATTTGGAGTATTCTCCAAGTATGATGATTAGGTAAAGTTCTAGGAAATTAATGTTGCTCCGTATTATATGTAATTATGGGGGAGTTGTAGTACTGATGCACATGCATATAATTTTTTTTGTTAAATCAACTCCTTTTGTAATTCCTTATACGTCTGCAAGATCTGAATTTGTTGCGGTGTTCACTGACACAATCTGCTTTCATTTTATGCTTCACGTGATTAGTTTGCTGTGGTGGTAAAACAATAGCAATTTCCATATTATTTATCCCACAATTATGTGGGAAATCTCAATTGGCTCATCTTATCACCATGACTTTTCTGGTGTACTTCATTTTTCTGTATCATGTTGGTTGTGTCTGTAATGCTGTTCCATTGAAAATGTAGTATTCATGTCTGCTCCACTTTCAGTGATAAACTATGCGTTTGGTACACAGCCAACACCATTCCTCACATACCTCGCTTGGGCAGCTAGCTGCTGCAAGCTGTTGAAACACTCACTGCTGCCTGTCACCCCATAAGTAAACCTCTTGTCATTTCACAAGCAAAATACACTTTCTTTTTTTCTTTCTCTTATCAGCCAGTGATAGAAGATGCTTCGAGTGTGGATGCCAATGGCCTGGATGGAGGCTGCGACGATGCTGTCGCAGAGGAGGGGGACCTTGAGCTGTGGGACTCCCGGTACATGCTCCGCGGGGACCAGCACAGTGCGGACGGAGCCTTTGGTAACTCCAGGTAATGCAATTGGGACTGACAGTGCTGCATTGGGAATGGAACTGCAAAGAGTAGCTCACTTGACACAAGCAAAGCTTTCAGCAACAAAGTCAATTTTCAACTGTTTTCCATCTGGTAAAGGCACATGGTGTTAATCAATGAGACAATAGAAATGTTAAGTAAATATTCTCAAGGTAAGCAAGAGGTAGCTTCAGAAATGGACAAAAATGTGGAAACACTGTGAGAAATGCGTGCTTGGTCATAACTGCAGATGGTAGCCAAGCCTGCTGACTGCAATGTTCTGTTTGACTACAAATGACACTTGTGCAATGTCCATAATACATTCATTGTGTCTGTCATTGTCAGAACAGTGTTCTGTGCAGTTGAGTGCATTATGTTGGCCCTAAGTTAAGTCAAACACAGGCAAATGTTGGTGCTCATATGGTAGATGCCTCCGTAACCAAGATAGCCAAAGTGTTTTGTGTTCCAAGAGGCATGGTATCAAAGATATATACCACTTGTAAGGAAAGCAGGTAGATATATACACTTAGTCAAAATGTAGATAAAAATGTTTTTTGCATGATTGTGACAGTCATCATACATGGTTTTGATAGAACAATGTCATACTTGCAAACCCTGTTGGCACCAAAACAATGTGAAGGGAGCTCATAAAAGCAGGAAACTGCGGGGCACGCTGGGATTCCAAAACCACTCAGCAGTGATGCCAATGCCTGTAGTGCAAGAACATGGTGCCAAATCCACAAAACCTGGAGCAATGGAAGAATGTCATTTTCCCCCAGTGGCTCACATCTCTTTTAGAAGTATGTGCTTGGCCACCATGGGGCCCCAGCCCTTGCAGCAATACTTTCCTTGTCATGCTGCAAGTTGCTCCATCTACTATTCTTTTTCCTCTCTGGCTTTTCATTGGGTGGACTTCTTAGTGCTGATTGTGCATGGTTCTGGTTTGTGATTTGGACACTTATTTTCTTCCCTTCTACAGGAAAATAATAAGACTTTTCATTCTTAACTATGTGGTCCCCTTGTTGGATTTGACTTGTTACTCCTTTTCCAAGTTGTCCAATGTGGCGCACATTCCACCTTTTGTACCTTTCTCTCTTTTTCACCCTTCCTTCCCTTTTTATTTCCCCTTCTGTTGCTTTCATTGCTCTTCAGGAAAAGTCCTTCAGTGATGGCATTCCCAACACCCCATGGTCATCATGCATTATGTCAAAACCATGCTGGTACTGAGAGGGCATCTGGAGGGGTCTGTACTTTGGTTCATAGGGATGTCATCAGTGAATGAATGGATCTGTTCGTTCCTCACTGGAGGCAATAGTGGTGCAGGTGCAAATGACATCAGTATTTACCATTTCCGACTGTAAGAATGCAATCTTGCAGCGTATGACAGGACATCTTCCTCTAACATTACTTTTCCTCAAGAGTAGTTGTTGATATCAGTATTTTTTAAATTCTGGACAGGTCAGTATTATCTCAGTTGCTTTTCTGAAAACTTTGATATAATTTAATACACAGTATGTTATCTTTCAGGCTAAAATTTATGAAAAGGAATTACTGTATAAAATATTTTAGTTTCAATGCTATAATCGAAAAGTACTAGTTCTGAATATACAGTTAAAATTATTATTATTATTTTATTTATTTATTTATTTATTTATTTATTTTTTTTTTTTTTTGGAAATTGCGAATTATTTGCACATTTTAAATTTCTATTATTAATTGGACAATCTTGTTCTGTTTACTATGTTTATTTCTGGATTCATTTACGAAATAATAATCAAAATTAATAATGTAACAAAAACCAGTAGGAATTCATTTGTTAAGAAAAATTGTAAACCCTTTGGAATATTGTTATTTCCACAGAGTTTGTATGCCATAAGCTTGCCTCTGATGTGATCAGACATATTTTTGTATAATAAGTGCGAACAATGTAATTTAGGCTTCGTTATTGAGAAAAATCAAAATACTGTATGATAGACTAAAATGTGAGAAAATCAGTGGAAAATATCTTATCTCAGTCTTCCAATTCGTTTAGTTCAAACTAACCATGAGGACCTAATGTTAGATTTTCAGCTTCAAAAATCACACCCATAGATAAGAACTGTAGCCATGTCAACTTGAAAGTTTAATGTAATCTTCGCTCCTCTCAAATCTTCATAACACATTGTCTATTAATTACTAGAACTGGGCATTGTTTAATATGAGCAGTAGATGGAAGAAGGAAGGAGGGGGAAGATTATAAGTGGTGACATTGAATAAAAAGTTATCAGGTTTCCAGCCACGTCAAGTGATAAGTTACACAATCTTTTGGCCAAGCATTCCTTGGCCATTGACAAGTGGTATGATCACCAGTGGGCTGCTGGTACACCCTTATATACACCAGCTGCTGGCTGTATGTCACTGGTGCTCACGGCATCGCCATATGTGGGCATACATTGACTCGGTGTTTGATATGCCTGCTTCATCTGCGCCGTCACTGGATCCCACGCTATGCTGAGCTCAGGCCACCTATTCTGTTTAGGGTGTTAGTGGTAATTTTCATTTCAAAGGGTTCTTTAATTACACAATCCCAGAAACCACTAGTGCAAGTCATGACAAAATTTCCTCAAATTGTATCTGATGGCCATTTTCAAGAGCATTTTCAGCTAAAGCTGATTTCTCTGGGTAGTGTAGACAAAAAAAGTATCTCGTGCTTCTTCCTGCATTGTTCCATAGTGTGAACAGTTTGTCCGGTGTAAGACTTGCCACACGTGCAAGGTGTCTTGTTGACCCCAGTTCTGAGATATGCTGTGTCTGTAGCTGGTCTCAGCAGTTGGGGGATTTATGTCAGATGCCTGAAGATTGATTTGATCTTGTGTCTTTTTCAGCAGCCGGCTTATCTTGCCCGACACAGAGTCACAGAAAGGCCAAAAAGCAAGTTTCTTTTCCTGCTCATTGTCAGTGATCTTATTGTATTTCTTGCTTAAAATCATTTCATTTATTTGCTGAATATTGTAGCAGTTGTTCCTGAAGACCTTGCGTATGAGGCTTAGCTTGTGGGACAGATTATCAGTGTCTGATATCATTCTTGAACAATGCATCAATGTTTGTAACACTCATAGAGGGTGGCTGTAATCATATAAGTATGGATTGATGTGGTAAGGTTTTCTATAGATGCTATGGCCAAGGCATCAGTGTCATTTGTGATGGGAAAGACACAAGATCAAATTGATCTTCAGGCCTCTGACAAAATTCCTTCAATTGCTTAGACCAGTTAAACGTGCAGCAAGTCTCAGAATACCTGGGGTGTACAAGGTACCTTGAGCGTTTGGCCAGTCTTACATTAGACAAACTATACAGGAAGGAGCATGAGAGATTTTATTGCCCATGCTACGTCGAGAAATAGACTTCAGCTGAGCGTGCTTCAGAAAATGGCCAATGGGTGCAGTTCGAGAAAACTTCAGTCATGGCTTGCCCTAATGGTGTCCAGGAATGTGTAATTAAAGAAGCCTTTGAACTAAAAATCACCAGTACCCTAAATAGAGACAGTGGCCTGCAGCTTAGCATGGCGGGGATCCAGTGATTGTATAGTTGAAGTGGGCATGTCGAATGCCAAGTCAACGTATGCTCCCACATGGCCGGTGCAGTTGTTAGACCGATTGCTGCTGCTACAATGGCAGCCTATTGAGATCTAAGGGAGTTTGAACATGGTGTTATTGTCGGTGCATGAGCAATGGGACACAGCATCTCAGAGATAGCGATGAAGTGGGGATTTTCTCGTACGACCATTTCACTAGTGTATTGTGAATATTAGTAATCTGGTAAAATATCAAATCTCCAACATCGCTGTGGCCGGAAACAGATCTGTAAGAATGAGACCAACAGTGACTGAAGAGAATTGTTCAGTGTGGCACAAGTGCAACCCTTCTGCAAATTGCTGCAGATTTCAATGCTAGGCCATTAACAAATCTCAGTGTGCGAATCATTCAATGAAACATCATCGATATGGGCTTTGGGAGCCGATAAGCCCCTCATGTACCCTTGATGAATGCATGACACAAAGCCTTATGCCTTGCCTGGGCCTGTCAACACTGACATTGGAATGTTGATGACTGGAAACATGTTGTTGGTTGGACGAGTTTTGTTTCAAATTGTATCAAGTGGATGGATGTGGAAGAGTATGCAAACAACCTCATGAATCCATGGAACCTGCATGTCAGCAGGGGACTGTTCAAGCTGGTGGAGGCTCTGTAATGGTGAGGGGCATTCACAATTGTAGTGATATGGGTCCCTTGACACATTAGATATGACTCGGGTGACAGGTGACACGTATGTAAGCATCCTGTCTGATCACCTGCACCCATTCATGTCCTTTGTGTATCTGACGGACTTGGGCTATTCCAACTGGACAATATGACATCCCACACACCCAGAAATGCTACAGAGTGGCGCCAGGAATACTCTTCTGAGTTTGAACACTTCCGCTGGCCACCAAACTCCCCAGACATGAACATTATTGAACAAATCTGGGATACCTTGCAACATGTTGTTCAGAAGGGATCTCCATCCCCCCATACTCTAATGAATTTTAGGCAGCCCTGCAGGATTCGTGGTGTCAGTTCTCTCCAGCACTACTTCAGACATTAGTTGAGTCCATGTGTGCTTGCGGGGGCCTACACGATATTGGGCAAGTGTTCCAGTTTCTTTGGCTCTTCAGTGTATAATAGTGTACCAGCAGCTTTATGACAGTTATACCACTTGACAATGGCCAGAGTGTGCTTGGTCAAAAGAACATGTAATTTTAATAACTTGATGCAGTTGGAAACCCAAGAACGTTTTATTCGCTATTTACAATGTTTACCTATTTCCATCCAGGCCACTTACAGAAGTTGAACTGACTACATTAATCTAGCAGATCCCCTTCCTCCCCCCTTTTTTTTCTCCTGCTTGGCGACTTCAGTGCACACCACCCTCTGTAAGGGAGTATCACTTCATCTGGTAAGGCCCTTCTGATTGATCAGCTTCACGGACCATGACCTATGCCTCCTCAGTGGTTCTCCTACACGTGTCAGTGCCGCCCATGACAACTATTCAGCTGTCAATCTAATATAATCTCTTCCCCTGATCTTGTGGCTTTACTACATTGGTCACTACTTGAGGGCTTGTGTTACAGTGACCACTTTCCTGTGATGCTGTCAGTTCCTTGCCATCGCCAGACATAACTACTACCACATTGAGCACTTCAAAGCCACCTTGCCTTCATATGCCTCTCTGTCAGATTGTATTAATGAGTTTATGCAAAATGTCCGACATAAGCATTCACATTGGTGGAACTGGTATTTCCCATTCTACAGGTCCCCCCCCCTCCCCCCAGTATCAGCTAGTGCCCTGGTTGACCAAAGACATTGCAATACCTATTCAGGATATCGACTAGCCCTGCAATGATTCAAATGACATGCTACACAGATCAGCATTATCACTTTTAAGTGGCTTCATGCTAAGGCTCACTATCTAATCAAACACAGTAAGAACCTCCCAGTGGGTCCACAACTCGTTTGTGGATATGTGCGTGGCGAACACAGGACCCTGAGTTAATGCCGCTCTCTTTCCTTTCTGCACTGCATACCTTCCTTTTCCACATCCCTTCCCGCCCCCCATCCTTCCTCGCTCCCCTCCCCCCACCTCTTCCCTTCCCCTTCTCCCTCTCTTTGGGAGTATGATTTGTTCCTACATCCCGAGATGGACACTTGTAACTTTAATACATAGTTCGTCTTCTTTGCTCTCTCTACTGGAAAGTCTGTGTCCTCTTTTTGTTCTATTTTCCTTGCTTCTTCTCTTTACCCTCTTCTTCTCCGCTGCGGTGTTTGAGACCTCTCTTCTTTCCTTCTCTTTGTTCCTCCTTTTCTCTTTCTTTCCTTCCTGTGCGCGTCTGAAGGCCGTCCCATGCATTCCCTCATGTAGCTGGTGACGGGTTAACGCATAATTCCCCACCCCAGGTAGACAAGTACGATATGTACGTATCCCGTGGTAAAGGCCAGGCCCAGGGAGGGGTGATTACCCAACTTGATACCTTCCAAATGTGTCGATTGGTTCCTCCGTCCATTTCTCGGGAGGTGTGACCTACGGTGTGAACCACCACCTAAGCCAGGAGGAAGGAGCATGCCATCGGAGATGCCGGTAATCATGGGGGGGGGGGGGGTACTTTCGCAATGGTTTCCTCTACGTCTACAACTTCTGCCCACAAGAGAAAGCTAGATGAGTCTCAGCCATGAGTCTCAGCCATGGACAATTCTTCCATCAATGCCAAAGTTGCTAATTGTTTCTCAGTCTGATGGTCAAGTCTTCTCCACAATCATCCCTTTCATTATTCAGAATGGCATCAATGCAACTGCAGGTTCTGTAAAGTCTTGGTCCCGATTACGAAATGGCACCTTGTTGTTAGAAACAGCCAGTGACCTCCAGGCACAAAAACTGCTGCACACTACACTACTACACACCTTCCCTGTCCGGGTGGAGGCGCACCGTACATGAAATTCAACATGCGGGGTGGTTTATACGTGCTCACTCGAAAGATTATCCAATGAGGACATTCAACATTACCTGTCTGACCAGGGCATAATGGTCATACATCGAGTCATGAAAAGGGTTGACAAGGACTTGGTACCGACCTGTACTCTCTTCTTGACGCTTGGCAGAGTTCATCTTCCATTGAACATTAAAGCGGGATATGAGATCATTTCAGTTCACCCTTACATCCCCAACCCTACGTGTTACTATAAGTGGCAGCGGTTTAATCATACCAGCCAGTTGTGTTCCAGTCTGGCCAAATGCAGGGCAGGGATACCCATGAGGGTGACCGTCCCCCTCCATCCCCTCATTGCATCAACTGTATGGGCGACCACACTGCTTCTTCTAGAGATTGCCCTATTTTCAAAGATCAATGAATTATTCAGAAAATCTGAGTGAAGGAGAAGGTGTCCACATATGCTGCTTGAAAGTTATTCACCAGTAGAAAGCCCACTGTGCTCCCAGCAGGTAAGTATAGCACTGTCCTTGCATCTCCTCGGCCTACTAAGGAGGTAGCCACACATACTTGTGATATCACCTTTAGTGCTACAATCGTCAGATTGGCCAGCCCAAAGATCGCCTGTTCATCCTCGCCACTATTGCCTGCTCACTCTCATGCTCACCCTTCATTGGCTCTTGCTAAATCACGGTCCCCAATATCGGACACTCAGACTTCCAAAAAAGAGTCTACTGATGAAGATTTTTTACGTACCCTGACCTCCCAACCGTCGTTTCCTCCCTCCTCTCACCGCCCTGCTTCCAAGAAGGCTCAAAAGAAACAAAGTTCCTCTCCTTCTCCGCCACGGCATGTCTCATGTCCAGCACCACCCAGTGGTAGCTGCCCTCGGCCATCTTCCGTGTCACTGAGACGCAACGCTGGTGGCCGATCCACCAGCCGATCACTGGCGGCAGGAGCTGCCCTGAGCAACGTATGGATCAGGATCTTCTGCCTTTCGCTGAATGCCGTTCCACACCATCGGCTGCCGGCTCTCAGCGGTCATTGAGTTAATGACAACTGTGGTGAGATTTTTCCCTTTTCTGTTCGCCCTGTAGTTTGGAGTTGAATTCGACGGTTATCTGGCATGTCTAGTTTCTCTCCGATCTCTGAGCTCACTGTCATGCATGATACCTTCTTAGTGGACCCAGTCGCAATTTCTAACTAATTGTGTCAACACTTTGCTGAGATTTCGAGCTCTTCAAATTACCCGCCCAATGAAATGAGCAGTGGAAGTGCGACCTCTTGCTTTCTCCTCTCAAAATCGTGAAAGCTATAGTACTGTTTTCTCTATGCGGGAACTCCAACTTGCACTCTCTTTCTCTTGCTCTTCCGCCTCGGGACTAGATGGCATCCACATCCAAATGTCTGTGTTATCTCCTTCGCTTTTATAATTGAATGTGGACCAACAGTACCTTTCCTAGAAGATGGCGGGAAGCTGTCGTCATTCCTATTCTGAAACCTGGAAAGGACAAACATCTCCCCTCTAGCTATTGCCCCATATCTCTCACATGTAGTGTATGTAAGGTTTTGGAGTGTACAGTGAACTGCCGTTTAGGCTGGTGGCTGGAGTCCTGAAACCTGCCCAAAGCGGTTTCCAAAAGCATCGTTCTGCAGTTGACCATCTTGTTCCTCTCTCCACTTACATCATGAATAATTTTCTCAGGAACAGCAAATGGTAGCAATATTTTTTGATCTGGAGAGAGCATATGATACCTGTTGGGGGACAGGCATCCACCGCACACTGTTCTCTTGGGGCTTTTGAGGTCGGCTACCCCTTTTTATTCGTGAATTTATGACAGAATGCACCTTTCAGGTGCGGGTGTACACCACACTCTTCCCATACTTTCACCCAAGAAAATTGGGTGCCTCAGGGCTCCGTGCTGAGTGTTGTACTGTTTGCCATTGCCATAAATCCAGTTATGGATTATCTTCTTCTCGATGTCTCGGGCTCCCTCTTTGTCAACGATTTTCTAATCTACTACAGCTCTCATGGACCAGCCGTCTTGAATGACGTCTTCAAGGATGTCTCGATCGTCTCCACTCATGGAGCATTGAAACCAGCTTCCGCTTTTCTCCCAGTAAGACCATCTGTGTAAATTTTTGGCATAGTGCAAGTTTCCTCCTCCTTCCCTACACCTAGGCCCTGTCGACCTTCCATTCACCGATGTCACCAAATTCTTGGGTCTTACGTTTGATAGAAAACTGTGCTGGTCTTCCCATGTTTCATATCTCTCAGCTCGCTGTATGCAATCCCTCAACAACCTCTGTGTTCTGAGTGGTGCCTCCTGGGGAGCGGACCGAGTGGTCCTCCTTCACCTATATCATGCCTTGAGCTGCCCTACTGAGTCGTTATGCTTGTTATCTGTCTTCCATGCCCACCCATCCGGACTATGTCCTTTTTTTGATGCCTCCATGGATTTAGGGTATGCAGGCCACCCCTCCTCCCTACTACCACCGGGAGTCAACTTCCGTCAACTATTGCGTTCCCTTTCCTTTTACTTTCCTAAAACTTTTTTTGACAAATTGGAGTACAGTGCCACCTTAACTTCGTCCCCAGACCTGCCTTTTCCATGCCCTTTGTCAGCTTCCCAAGGATGATATCCCCCCCTGTAGTTTATCGTCGGCCATTTGGTACTTTATGTGCACAAATGGAGGATGCCACATTTATTTACACTGGTGGCTCAAAGACCACATTTGGTGTTTGGAGTGCCTATATTGTTGGCAACACCACTAATAGATTTCAGCTTCCTGACCAGTATTCGGTTTTTACTGCAGAGCTTTATGCTGTTCTCCAGGCTGTCCAATACGTCCATCACCATAAGCAGCTACAGTATATTATATGCCCAGATTCGCTCAGCTCTCTTCTCAACCTCCAAGCTCTTTATCCTGTCCACCTTGTGGTCCATCAGATTCAGGACAGCCTCCTCTTGGGGGAGTCTCTGTGGTATTCCTCTGGATCCCAGGGCACGTTGGTATCTGCAGAAACGAGGCAGCTGATAAAGCAGCCAAGGCTGCAGTCTCTCTTCCTCAGCCCACTGTTCACATGGTTCCCTTTGCAGATCTACAGAGCATTTTTTGTCATCGTGTTACTCTTTTATGGCACACACATTGGTCTACACTTCCCAATAATAAGTTACAGGATGTAAAACATCTTCCCTATGCTTGGACCTCTTCCTCCGAGCCTGTTCGTCAAGAGGGGGTAATTTTAATTAGACTCCAGATAGGGTACTGTCTTTTTAGCCATTGACATCTTTTAAGTGGTGATTCTCCCCCGCTTTGTTCTCACTGCTCTTGTTCTCACTGCTCTCAACCGTGGACAGTGAGACACCTTTTACTTCAGTGCCCCTATTTTAATCCACTACACACCCATTTACAGTTGTTGCCTGATATATCTTCCCTTTTAGCAGATGACATGCATTCAGCTGATCGTGTCCTTGAGGTTATCAGTGTCAATGACATGACATCGGTCATTTGAAGCTCCTTTTTGGGGAATACAACCCCCTCCCCCCCCCCCCCCCCCCCCCCTCATTCAGTAGTAGTTTTCTAAGATTTCCTTCCGTTTTTAGTTTTCCTCCTCCTTGAGTTTTGCTCCCATTGCTGCTGATTTCGCATTTGGTTTTTTACCCTTCCCTAAGCCACAGAATAGGCACTTATGACCAAAGCAGTTTTGTGCCCTAAAACCATAAAAAAAACACAGTAAGAAGAAATGTTGGGAGTGCTATGTCTCCTCCCTGGTGACTTACGCATTGTTCTTTGGTGTGAGCCAAGGTTCGTGGTCTTGTAGGTCACCTCCCCACCCCAGTCCTTAAGCCAGGCAAGAACCCAGTGTCTCTTGACAATTACTGGCCAATTAGCCTGACCAACATATTCTATAAGCTACTTGAAAGGGTTATTGCCCACAGATTGTACTTGCTGGGTTCATGAATATTGGGACCTTTTGCCCCCCTGCCCCCCCCCCCCCCCCCCCCCCCCCCACCACCCGCCTCCCCAGTCAGTGTTGTTTCGTTTCTGGGAGTTCGATTCCAAACTGATCATCCGCTTAGGTTGGAGATGGCAATCTGACAGGCTGTTTCTAAACGACTGCACCTTGTGGTATACACCACCACTTGGTGTCATCAAATTTTATTCATCCTCCATGACTGGGTGTTACGAACCCCACCCTACTGATTATTATTAGTCAGTTTTTATCCCAACTGTTGTTGGCATTTCTGTCAGTACTTTTTCAGCTCGTTATGGCTCCAAGAGAACAGTGGTGCACAGAACTCCGTATTGAGTGTAACTCTTGATCACCATCAAAGGTTAGTGACCCTGTTGGACTGCTGGTCACTACTGCATTGTACGAAAATGGTTTTTGCATTTGGTACGACTTTCACTTGGTAGTCTCTGCTGAAGACTTGCTACTACGTGCCATCCAGTGGGCCTTTGCATTTTCTTTTTACCATGGTTTCCAGTTCTCTTCTACGACGACATGAGTCACGTATTTCTGCAGCCGTATCATCGTCCATCCTGACCTGGAACTCTACTTAGGTACCCAGAACTTGTACATTGTAGCAGAGTCCCATTTCTTGTGCCTCATGTTTGATCAAAAGCTGATTTGGTTTCCCGATATTTGTCTCCTAAAGACTAGCTGCATTCAGAAGCTTAATGCTATCTGCTTCCTTCCCAGCACATCCTGGGGTGTGGATCATACTACTCTTATTTGTATTTACAGGACACTGGTTTCATCCTGATTCAACTATGGTTGCCAGTTTTATGGCTTGACAGCTCCTTCAGCTCTGAAACTGTTATACCAAGTCCACCATCATGGGGTCTCTCCGGCCACTGGTGCCTATCTGACTTGTCCTTTAGGCAATGTCCTTGCTGAATCATCTGTCTTCCCTCTTGAGATTCAATGGTATCAGTTCTTGGTCTTCCATCCAGTCACCAATTGACAATTCCCTGATCATCCCATGTAACCCATTCTCTTTAGATACAAGGCATGTCATCATCCTGATTCCCGCCCTTGAGTAAGATTTAAAGTTGGAATGCGCCTTGTTTCCCTCTGCTGAGATCTCCATCTCCTCTTCCTGGACTGTGCTCCCCATTTTCCCACTCACTCCCTCTTGGATGGTAATCATGCCATGGGTTAGAACCCTTATAAGGTTCTAAGGCCTCGGCCGCTTACATGACCTTTCATCATCTGTATGTCCTGTTCTTCAAGAGTTCCATGGTGCTAGTATCTTCCATGCCAACAGCTCAAAAACTGTGGGTCTGATGGAATATGCTTTTACATCTCCTGCCGGTATGGAACACCATTTGGTGCTGGGAACATCTAGTGTATTTATGGCAGAGCTGAAAGGCGTTAGTAGAGATCTCCATTTTATTAAATGGGCTTCCATTGACTATGTTTTAATATGTACTGAGTTGATGAGCAGTCACCAGGCTATTGACAGGTACTATTCTTGCCAACCTGTGGTCTTCGCTACTGATTACCTTCTCACTGACCTTTGTTGTGCTGCCTGTTCATTTGTCTTTCATGGGATGCCAAGTCGTGTGGGTATCCCAGGGAATAAACTGGCTGACAATTTAGTTAGGGGAGCACTTAATCACTCCACATTCACTTGGCTGACCCCAGCTGCAGATTTGTGGGTGCACATACGATATCTGCTTGCTAGGAAACAGAGCAATATCTCCTCGGGTACTACCTCATCTAATAAACTCCTGCACCACAAACAACCGAGACAATATTGCAGTATATCCCCTATCTTGGTAAATTTATCCATGGAATTGGCTCCCTGAAGACCAAAGATCAGCTGCAGGGAATGATGATGTATGGTTGTTTTCATTAAGTTTTGCAGATGATTATGTTGTAGCACAAAATGAAGATGACATAGAGTTTGATACAACATTTATATCAGGAACTTGAAAAATGGGAACTACAAATAAGTCTAGCAAAAATATCGTATCTGGTAAAGAATAATGACACTCAACTAGAAATACATGTCAGTGATTAGGCACTTATGAAACAAGTAGCAAAAGTTTAATACTTAGTGGCATATATATGTAAAAAAATAGGCTGGGAAGTACAGTAATAAAATGGAGAACGCAATGAAGGGGAAGAAAAATTGGCCATCTGAATTCCTTTTCGAGGAATAACCATCATCATAAATACCACCACTACCACCTCCACTACTTTGCACAGTATGCCACCATTGGCAGAGTCTTTTTGGAACACATGCCTCTTTGTCTTCTCCAGTCTTTGAATCACCTCACACTCGCTACCCAGGTCCAGCCCTGTCCTGTCTTCCAGATGCTTTTTTCCTCCCCTACTAGCCACATCCACTCCACCATTTGGTTGGGTACAGATCAACATGGCATCAGCTTGTGCAAGTGCCAATGATATGACCAGAATTTTAATTATGTCGATGTAAATATATCTCAACATACATTGTTTCCATTATTATATTATGTGATAATACAACCAACAATTCAAAATTTCTACTGTCCGTGATAATTGCAGGTATACAATGCTACTCTCTCACTGTAGAATTATCATTACAGATCAAGTGGAATTTCTGTTTTCATTTCCCACTCTCTCAAATTGTTTTCCCAAGGGATTCTTATACAGTCATTTCAAGTTTTTATTCATCTTGTACAGAAGTGAAATATGGACTCTAAAAAGCTAGGACATGTATTTTCTGCCTATTCCAAAACATCCTTCTTACAGGCTACCACACTGCTTTGCATTACTGTTACAGCTCTTGATCACTGTTTGCAGTCTGCCAAGTAATTTCCTTATTGTCCTGTGTTACTCATTGCCAAGGGAATACTACCTTCAAGTTTGTGTGTTTATGATGATTCACAGATGTATTACTCTGCAGTTTGAGTCTAGTTTTCTTTACACTTCTGCTAGTGAGTGGTGGTGTAATGTACAAAAAAGGGACAGCTGTTCAGTTGGAGTGGTGTGAGATGATGCCCATGAAAGGTGTAAAACATGAGGTGAAAACCTTTACTCACTTGCCATTCAAAGAAGTATCACATCACATGTTAGAAGGATCCTGAATTAACACGCGCTGTAATAACACAAGCTTCAAACTAGTTGAAGTGCAGCTGGGAAACTTGATTACAGAATCTTGAATTTGGAGACAAGACTTGTGACATGCAAGTGAAGTTTTCATAATGCATTCAAGGATCCATTCAAGAGAGTTGAGGACATAAGTTTTAAAAATTATGAATACAAGAACTTCTTGCAGCATTTCATTTTCTAAGGTATTTTATTGTGAGAGAGATTTCTCAGATGCAAGTGGATAGAAAGACAAGACATAAATAGTCTGTCATATCTGAAGTAATGTGTAATAAATTTTTTTCAAAGGGATTGTTTTTAAGAACCCAACGAATGGTTATTAGGTCTACACTAGTGTTTAGTTAGAAGTAAAGTAATTTTAATTTTGTTTTCCATATTGCTCCTTTCGCTATATGATTGAACTCTTTCTTTCGTCTTCAAAGTTGAAAGTAATAGCGTGATATGTGTGTGTTCCAGGTGGGGTCCCCGCGGTTGGTGCAGACCTTCCTGCATTCCTATCACCATCATCCTTATCCTCATAGTACTGGTTGTGCTGCTGCCTCTTCTAGACCACCAGAATAGTCACCACGGAAAAGGTGGCAGCTCATCTAACTCGTCTGTCTGTGAAGACTCCTGTAGGTAAGCAAAGTAGTTATTTATGTGGTTAAGTGATGCAAATGGTGAAAGTTTACTCCTTGTATAGTGCCATCCAAATGGATGAAAGTTGTAATGGTTATTTGAAGCTGAAGCAGCGTGCACAGGTTGGAGTAACATGGAGAGCTGCATCAAACTAGTCTGTGGACAGAAGAAGAAGAAGGCAATTTTTTTTAAGCCGTATATTGCAACTGTGTTTCTGTGACTCATTGCATTGAATGAAAGGGGGGGGGGGGCTTGGTTATGTTTCTTGGAAATTGCTTGTCGTTCAGTTGGATTTGATTAAAGTCTGTTACAAACTCTTTGTGCATATTGAGGAGTCAGTTGCTCATAGTCCCAATGTGATACATGTTTTAAGTACCATTCTCTGACGGTTGGGCTTCAGCACCAGCTAATGTACAGTGTCATGTCAAAAGTATCGGGACACCCCCTTAGAGCTATCCAATCATGACTCGCAACCCACTCTTGCAGCTGTACTTTTACCAGTATCTCTCTCTGACATTGTAAAATCATGTGTTCAGGTGAAGGGGTTGCAGACTCAGTTCTTCAGGTGATATGAGTGGAGAACATGAAGAAAACAAGCATCAGTCATAGTTGAATCTTTATGGGCTGAAGCCAGCTTTCCAAATGGACTGAAATTAGTGCATGGGATGTGCAGTACATTAATTGATATTGCACATTAGAGGCCAATTGAATGAAATTTTTAAGACATCAACCTCATGTTCGCGAAGATGGAGTTTGCCCTGCCCAGCTATCCTGATTTACGTTTGCCATGGTTTTCCTAAATCATTTCAGCCATATGGCAGGATGCTTCCTTAAAGGCCACAACCACCCAACTGTGCAATCCTCATAAAAACATACTTGTCTATTGTGTGCATGTCTACATTTTTGGGTTATTTTTCAATGTATTGTGATGACAAGTCCTATATCATTGTAGTATGATCCCTGGATTAATAAATAAATAAATAAAGAAGCAGTGATTATTGCTGTACACCATTTTATTGTCCTGTACTATGTGGTGATATGCTGATTACTTATATAGCTGTAGATTCACACTTCCAGAATTGGTTGGTTCCCAGATTGGCATATTTCATTTACTTTTAATTTTGGTTTAATTGACATACCATTTATAGTGGATATGATAAATGGAAAATGGAACTAATGAACCAGTGAACTTTATTTTGTCCATAATAGATTGCATTGTGATGGCAGAGACTAAATATTAAGCCTTAAATGAAAGTATTTTCTGTTTAGTTACTTTCATGTTCCATGGATCATTTTGCATGATAAATCGACATAATGTGGAACAAGTCATTTTACACTCGTATTGCAAATTAATCTGTACATCTATTTGCACTCTAAATATCACCATATAATTATAATTCCCCCCACCCCCCAAATGAAAACAAGATATACAGATCGAGTTAGCAATTTTTGTGTTTGACACACCATCATAATCAGGCAGAGAGTTATGTAAATAATATTTTAGACTTGTCAGAACCAATAGAAAGTATGTAATTTTTTATAATTGAAATACAGTATTTAGCAGAGTAACTAGTGCAGAAAGCTGTTTCATTTATAGTTTATCATTGTAGTTTGTTGAAAGTGTAATCGCCACAAATAAAATACAACTGATCTATCACATATATCATTTATTTCAGATAGACAGACTTTGTTTTTCTTGTGTAATTTGGTTTATCTCCTTTTTGAATGGTATTGCAGCTGATCTGATTATTACATTTTGTGTCACTTTAGGTTCACTCTAGTGGAAAGTATACCAGAAGGACTAACTTACCCTCCTGGTTCAACACCTCACCCTTCTACATATCAGACTTGGATGACAATGATAGAGAATGCTGAAAATTCAATAGAAATTGCCTCATTTTACTGGACGTTACGAGGATCGGACATCTATAAACACCCTTCGGCGTGGCAGGTAAAGTAATAGCTATGCTATGTGATCTGATGGATACATGGTAGCATATAGTTGCTCCTCACAGCATCCTGTTGCTGCAGTTAGTTGTCTGCTGTACAGTAACATGTTCTTAATGTTACACTGTTTATTGCATAAAAAGAAGAGGAAAAACTGTTAAAACAATGGGCAGAAAAATTGGTACTTGCTTTTCCTCAGAAGATGATTGGAACATGGGTCAAATGTCACATCTGGTGCATGCATAGGGAACAGTAAGAGTGCAGCATTGACATGAATTTGATAGACATTGTTATATGAAGTGCTGCATGACAAGTTTTCCTGTTCATTGTGCATATGAGATGGAAACATGTAAAGGATGATTTCCTATTAAGGAGAACTGGATATGCATTGACATATTTCACATTGAGTTGTTTGTTGAAAACAGCACAATATCTGAAACTGCAATTGTAAGTAAATAAATACATTTAATACCTATCTAATTTTAATTACCTGGGATCTAGCTTGGTGATGGAATGTGTTAGAAGAGATAATCCTAGAATGGGAAAAGGAAGTAACCACAGAAAGATTACTGTACAGAGTTTGCATTAGAGGTTCAAAGAGTCAGCTGCCTTGCATTCACCCAAGCCTTAGCAATCTTGCCAAGAAACATGGGGATAGCTGTGAAACAGGTAAATACATTGACGGAACAAGCAGAAAAATGTGGCCTCCAAATTTCTTTTGAGAAAGCAAAGTACTTAATGAATGTCTGAATAGTACCTTATCAGCTAAGAACTGACTACATTAAAACAGAAAAATTATATGTAAGTAATGAATGTGGTATCTGTGATTTCAGGGAGAAGATGTGTTCAAAGCTCTAATGGAAGCAGGTGCTAATAGAAGTATTACTCTGAGGATTGCACAAAATTTTCCAAATCCAAAACAGCCAAACTTGGACACTGAAGATCTCATAAGGCATGGAGCTGCTGAGGTATTTCCATAATTTCTGCTTAGTGTGAAACTAAATTGTATGGGGAAAATTGCCATTACGATGGTAGAATGTTTGGTTCCATCAGAGAAAATACCTTAACATTTTACAGTGTGTCAGAAGATACCACATCTGTCATCATTTGTGATGGTATCATTCATTTTAAGAACTTGTTTTGTGCTAAATTGACAGGCTCCACTGGATTACGCCTTTTTCCACCCCTCTTGCCACTGCCCCCCCCCCCCCCACCTCCTCCCGCCCACACACACACCTACCTACCTACCTACCTACCTACATACATTTGACTTTCATCTTCCTAACACCATAGTAGTAGCATCAGCAGCGGTAGTAGTAATAGTTTTATTCATCTGTGGATCACTTATTCAGGGTACTGGGTGTGTCCTGCTGTTGTAGTTTAATGCATATATACACAGGCATCTACCCAGTTACAGGTCTAGTTGGACAGGTATGAGACAGGAAATTGACTGATACCTAATAGTTCAAGCCATCCTGGCATTTGCCTCAGGTAATTTAGGGAAACATGCTAGAGTTCAATGGCTGCATCATGACCTGGGCCATCTGGATCCTTGCTCCCATAACCCTCCTAGTCTTAATGTCCACTAAACCCATTGCCCCTTCCCCCTCGACCCAACAGTTCCCCATCCTTTTGTCCTGTCACCCCTATTCCTCTGTCTGGTCACTCCTTCCCAGTCCACATCTCCACATCACCTTCTTCAGGCACCACTGGCTCACACTGACATATCACATCCCTATCCCATGCATCTGCTACCCCTCCCTCCCGTTGTGGCTGTTGTGCCTGCTTTTATCTTTGTTGATCCTTGTTTGAACTGTCTTCGGTGTCTTCGTACTGTGTTGCTGCACTGGCTGAAAAATCGGTTGCTGATTCAGACACTGACTAAATGATGTAGACGATAGATGCACAGTTATGTTTTACAGTACTTAAATTTTCACTTTGCGCAACCCCCTAATAATACACAGTTATATGTGTATGGCCAGTGCAATATTGTTTAAACTTTCCGTAAGCCTCATTAATAGTTCGCAGGTAAAACTCCACATACTACTGCAGTAATTTCTTGTTGAACGTCTACAAACAGTAAAACCTAACCACATAGTTCACAGTTCTTGAAGAATGATCGTCTATGTATGGAGCAGACACTGTCACTGTTTTTACACATGGCCTAATTGTATAACACTTATTCCACAGTTAATTTGAAGCATTGTTGTTGTTATAACCAGCACAGGTTACTCGTCTGAAAGTCGGCCATGGACTGACTGTCTCGTGACCAAAAATCGGGCCCTTATATATCATCACAATAATAGGTGCTGAAACTACACATTGCTTAAAGTTAAATTTACAGAAATTACAATTAAAACTTAAATAACTCAATTAGCTGAATACATTGAAAAATTGCGTCTTTTTAACAGTTTCTCCTACTACAAGGTTTAGGCCGAATTATTTGTTTAAATCATGAAATTAACAAATGTAGTTACACAAATAGTACTTTTGACAAAACTGTTAATTACTTCGGAATTAATGAAGGGCTGGTTTTGCTAACATGTTTTTGAATAGAGCTAAATAGATACTTTAATATTACTAGCATTTCATCTTCTAAACATTTATAATTAGTGCAGAATTTATATTTGTTTGTTTGTCAACAATAGAATATAAGATCCAGAACAATCACTGATTTCATCCTATAACAAGATACTAACTAGGCATAGTCAAAATAAATTAGAAAATCAATTACATATGCAAAACTAAGCACAAAACTAGATCCGGGGTTATATTCTTTAAAACAGGCCAATCTTTCTGTCATATGAAAATTCAGATTATATTCACATATGTTAATGATGGTTAGTTAAAAGTAACAATACAAATTTAAGGAGGCAGATGGTAAAAACAAGAGGGGAATTAAAATAATCCTAGCTTGCATAGTCACATACTCTCTAATTGGATTGAGCAGATAGGTATTGCAAATAGCTAACTGGACAATTCAATTACCACACATGACCCCAGAAATTGGGTTTAAATACACAAAAAATATTACATAAGAAATCCTATCAAGACTACAGTACATATGTTTTTCAAATTTATACTTATATGCACTGGCCATACGAAAATACCCATACAAAATATTTACATACAGATCACAAAGTATCTAAAAGTTATACTTTCAACAAAATTTAAGCATATTCATCACCAATTATGTCCTTCTTGGGTTAAACAAGGATTACATTTTAAAACACATACCACTTTGTACAAGCCCTGTCTTGCTTGACAAAATAAATCCTCATGGGTTGAACAAAAAAAGTTTAAATTACACTGCGCATTGCAGTTCATGTTCAGGCAAAAATTTCACTTGCTCAGTGTTTAGTATGTTTTGCAATCACTTTCACTTTTTCAATGAGCTTTAACACACTTTCGTACCAAGCTGCCCATGCCTTCACCAGGTCCGCAGCTCGTGGTCGTGCGGAAGCATTCTCGCTTCCCACGCCCGGGTTCCCGGGTTCGATTCCCAGCGGGGTCAGGGATTTTCTCTGCCTCGTGATGACTGGGTGTTGTGTGATGTCCTTAGGTTAGTTACGTTTAAGTAGTTTGCACACTGGACTCGCATTCGGGAGGACGACGGTTCAATCCCGTCTCCAGCCATCCTGATTTAGGTTTTCCGTGATTTCCCTAAATCGTTTCAGGCAAATGCCGGGATGGTTCCTTTGAAAGGGCACGGCCGATTTCCTTCCCAATCCTTCCCTAACCCGAGCTTGCACTCCGTCTCTAATGATCTCGTTGTCGACGGGACGTTAAACACTAACCACCACCACCGCCTTCACCAGGTCCAAGTGGCAGTTAGCAAGGAAATGCACCACAATTAGTTCCCTTGGAGGTGGTTCTCCTGCGCCGCAGCACATGAAAAAATAAGACAAAATGCCCTACTTTAGTAAACTTGTACTTCTAATTTAAGTCTAAGAATAAATATGTTTTACACTAATAACAAATGATATTCATTACATGATAAATAAATACATGGTATGCATAACATTACAATAATTAGCACTAAATTTGGCTGTAGTATGAAAGGTGTGGACTAAAAAAAAATTTTAAAATCAATTGCACATTACACTACAAAATACCGGGTGATCAAAAAGTCAGTATAAATTTGAAAACTGAATAAATCACAGAATAATGTTGATAGAGAGGTACAAATTGACACATGCTTGGAATGACATGGGGTTTTATTAGAACCAAAAAAATACAAACCTTCAAAAATGTCAGACAGATGGTGCTTCATCTGTTCAGAATATATAGCAATAATTAGCATAACAAAGTAAGACAAAGCAAAGATGATGTTCTTTACGGGAAATGCTCAATATGTCCACCATCATTCCTCAACAATAGCTGTAGTCGAGGAATAATGTTGTGAACAGCACTGTAAAGCATATCCAGAGTTATGGTGAGGCATTGGTGTCGGATGTTGTCTTTCAGCATCCCTAGAGATGTCGGTCGATCACGATACACTTGCGACTTCAGGTAACCCCAAAGCCAATAATCGTGTGGACTGAGGTCTGGGGACCTGGGAGGCCAAGCATGACGAAAGTGACGGCTAAGCACACAATCATCACCAAACGACGCGCGCAAGAGATATTTCATGCGTCTAGCAATACTTCGTATTTTTTTAAATTTTTTTTAATTTTTTAATTTTTTATTTATTTTTAATAAAACCCCATGTCATTCCAAGCATGTGTGTCAATTTTTACCTCTCTATCTACATTATTCCGTGGTTTATTAAGTTTTAAAATTTATGCTGACTTTTTGATCACCCGGTATTACTCCTAAGTCATAACTGTCTGAAACTGGTTAAACTTGAAATGTTTTTGTTTCTTTTCCATTTGCAAAACAGCAAAAACTTCAGATGTGCATTACCTCTAGTAAATACTCAAGATGTGCAGTAGCATAGATTTACTAATCATTATGTTATGAAAAAGGAATAGTCTCCGTCACATAGCATAATTACTATTCAAATCAAAATTAAGGGGATGGAAGTTGTACCAAATCATTCCTCTATTTCTCCACTCAACTCTGAGCACTACTCTTATTCAACTAGAAAATGAAATCCTCACAAAATGTTACTAAATAGTTTACCTGTCAGAATATCCACATCAGGCTAGCACCACAGTTATCAGTGAATCAGCAAAATTATTGCTCTTTGTTCCAGTATTATGACTTTAAGCTCATAATAGAAGTTTTCAGATAACATGTAGGTCCAATAATGCAGCATTATATAACTTTTACCTCACTAAAATATTTCTCTTTCTGTTAAGCTCTCATTCCCAGCTGCAGTGTCATGAATTGCACAATATACACAGTACCCAATGTTGCCTAGTTCAAAATTAGATCATCAATGCAGTTACAACACATATGTTTGTAGACAGTTATCTTTTGCATTAATCATGTTTTTCAGCACCATTATTTCACTTACATTTCTTCTCTTGTTAACTAGTGCAGCACATTCTCAAAAACTGTCCCTACTGTAGAGACAGGCTCTCTAACCATTAAGACCCTAACATTATTCATTATTTTCATATTTCATTATTGTTTCATTAGCTAATAAATAATGACCTGCTCTGCTTAACTAATGCAAAATTGACTACTGAAAAACACTCCACTGTAACAGATCCTTATGTTACCTCTAAGTTAACTCTCATTACTGATCAGACAAAATTATCACTTAGACAAACTATTATTTCACTGAATTCTAGCGTGAAGGGCAATATACATACAAGTCTTGCTAGTACATTCTACACACATTACTCCAGGCAACTATGTTTAACGTTGGAATTCCTTAATGTTAGAAAAGGCTGTATCGTGACACAGATATTGATAGATAGTTATCTCCGCTGATGGCATTGAACATAAACGCTTCTATGATACCACAGTTAATATTAAGATCTAGTATTCAAGATGGTTTATACTGCACATTGTCTCTGCTGCTACGCCAAATTACCTAATTTCTCACATAAGCTGATTACTTCAAATGTTAATTATTGTTGACATTTACTGACACCTTTCATCTTCAGTTTACCTTACCTTTTTGAGTTACAGAAATTCCTTAACCATGGTACCACTTTACTTCCTTGCATCCTCTTATGATTCTATTACTTAAAACTTGCACAACATAATCTGTATACACACATAGATAACCCTACAGCAACCTTTTCTACAATATTTCTATACTAAAGCATGCTACTGTACAAAGTTACATGAAATTTGAAGCATTCTTCTGATTCACTTATAAACTGCAGATAGGATAGGAGAAGAGTTCGACTGCCTAATTAAACATAAAAAAGAGACAAACAGCTGGGGTAAGCATTATCGCCACATAATGAATTCAACACACATCGTTGAAGCCCCCTATTTGCTGCTAGGTCTTACTTCTGGTTCAATGCACACTCCATTCTCCACGTCATCAGTAACCTGCTCAGTGGTTAAAACTCTTAATGGCAAATGTAATTCATCTAGCACACACTTGTCCATACCTTCCAGAAATGATACTTTGTACCTACTTCCATTGCACTTAAAAATAAATTTACCACTAGCAAAATCAATATTTACACATCATTTGCACAAGAAATTAGTCCCAAATATTACATCAATGCTAAGATTGTGATTTACCAAGAATTTGCACTCCCAACAGCTGTCCTGCTAATTCCACAGTTAATTGTACCTCTTGTTTCACACTTTTTGAGAGCTTACCAGTAGCACCAATAATTTTTATTCCAGAAACAGACATTACTACTGTATCCTCTGTGTTCTTAATAGATTCAAAAAATGCCTGTGAATTACCATTCCAATCACTACCACTGTCAAGTAAACACGTAACATGTATACCTTGTACACTTGCTGTTATTAAGGGGTGCCACACTTCCTTTTTACTTACAGTGTGATCTTCTTCATACAACAAATCCTCATTAATCCTTTCCCTGGAAAAATTATCATGCTCCTTACCAAACTGATTATCAGACAGAGTCAAATGACAGATAGCATGGTTCTCTTCCTCATTACCCCTATCAAACTCTAACCCTTCATTAGGCCTAATATTATCCTCCTTTATTCACTCTTTACTTACCTCCTGGCCATCATTATCAATTATAAATTCAAATACCTCATCCTCATCACTACTGGATCTGTCACTGCTATCATCATTACAACTGCTGTCAGAATCAGACCCACTGTCACTTTCACTATCCTCAAATATTTGGCTAATTAGTTGATAAGATGTGCATTGTGCGCAGACAAGAGGAGGGAGAAGAAACCTGAAGAAGAAAAAGCAAAACGTGTGGTATTTCTACCGTTTTCTGGACTGCCGACTGCCAAAATCACAAGAATATTAAAGCAGCACGAAATAACTACTATCTTTTGCACACCGCAAAAAGTTAAAGATATACTTGGCTCAACCAAAGACCAGCTGGGGTTGCAGACACTGGGCGTTTACAGTATTGAGTGCGAATGTGAGATGGAATATATCACGCAGACACAATGATGTATCTCCCAGCACTGTACTGAACATATCAGGAACATACGACTAGGACAGACAAGCAAGTCCGTGGTAGCAGAACATAGCTTTATTGAGGGACGCACTTTCAAAATCGAAAAAACAAAGAAGTTGTGCAGTGCCAATGGTTTCTGGGACTGGAGCTTCAAAGAGACAGTGAAGATACGTCTGCACAACAATTTAGTTAACAGGGATAGCAATTTTCAGCTCAGTGCAGTATGGAATCCTGCAATTGACAAAATACGTCAGGGACTCTCCGATCTGAAGTTTGTGACGTCAGCAGACAGATTGGATAGCCACTGGATCTCAATGCCAGGCTGTGCGGCGGCCCCCCACCATCACTGACGCGGTACCCCCTTCTGGAGGAACGTGATTGGCTGGCCTACAGAAGCAGATGACGGCCAAGCAGCTATATAGATATGCAGAACACAGCATCCTGTCACTTAGCCAGAAGATGATGGGTATTAAACTCATCGAAACGTTGCGACAAGACAACGCCACCACTCATCTGATAACCCAAGAAGAATTCATCAGTGGAAAATGCAGAGAAAGACTGCAGTCACATATAGTTAATTCTTGTTTCCAGTATCAGACCACAAAGCAAACCACCTGACTTCATTATGTTCTCTTAAAAATTTAACATCCATTTCGACACTTTGGACATTCTTAGCAACATCAACGCTCTGTTTCATCACTTAATTTTATTTTAATAAGTTCCTCCTCACCTTTTATGGGATAAACATTGCTACCCAAACCATCATTCAACATCTCACTAGAATTAGAAATTAGATTTGTCTTACCACTATCAATTTCTTTACCCTTACCTGTGATTACAGCACATTTACATACAAGTGGCTCATCATCACTACCTGCACTAGTGAGAGCCAAAACTGACCGTTATCCAGTTTAAATGGTTTGATCCAGAATTAAAAATCATCTCCTCCATTTATTTTACTTGAATTTCTCCTACCATACCTGAAATTCTCTCCCTGATTGATTATTATCATCAAAATCCCTCCTACAATCTTCCACTGAGGGCTTCACTCTCTCCACTTTATCAACATTATTTAAGAAATATTGTCCAAATATCTCAGTTTGTTTATCCAAAGATGACAGAAACCTTTCACCATACCCTTCATAGAGTCAAATCTCTCTCCACCCAAAAATTCACTCAAAATTCTCTGCTGCTTCTCTTTGGACCAATATTCATCCAAAAGTAATTTCTCAAAGCTTTGCCACGAAGTACAACCATCAGCTACTTGAGCTGCCCATCCATAAGCATCCCTCTTCAAAAAACTTCTCACAAATGACATTTTCTCTTTGTCATTCGATGTTTCAGGCAAATCATTAGATTCCCTAATGAAATCCAGTGGATGCACTTCCCCATGTGGTTCAAAATTATTAAATTTCTTACAACTGACAAATGAGGGACTGTTTTGTACTTCTTCCATCTTTTTCTCTATTTCAGCCATTTTAAATCAACAGTTTTATTTACTTTTACCAGTTTTTCTTCTATCACTACTGCACACTTGGTTTCTACCTGTATTTCAAAATAATTTTGATCTGATCTATTTGGTTCTCAAGTTTAACCGTGTTTTCAGCACAAAATTTCCTGGCAGCTTTGGCTTCCTTCTTACACTGTTTTTCAGAAGCCTCCACCTTCCTTCTATAGTCATGACAAAGCTTTTTTCTCTCTTCTACACATATACTACTCACCAATGTTAATTTCTCATTAGTGTTATGAACTACTGTCTTTACCTTTTCATCACAATCTTTAGCTACTCCCTCAACCTTCCTAATTAATTCTGAAAGGCTAAAGCTAACTACCTTAATTTCCTTTTTAATTTCTTTCTTCAGTTCATCTTTTAAGTTAGTCATGTCAGTTTTAATACTACTACTGTCTTCTTTCATACACATATCACTCAGAATACTCATAATTTGCATTAACATTGCACATCACAATAATAGGTGCTGAAACTACACATTGTTTAAAGTTAAATTTACAGAAATTACAATTAAAACTTGACTCCCTCAATTAACTGAATACATTGAAAAATTGTGTCTTTTTAACAGTTTCTTCTACTGCGAGGTGTAGGCCAAATTATTTGTTTAAATCATGAAATTAACAAATATAGTTATGCAAACAATACTTTTGACAAAACTGTTAATTACTTTGGAATTAATGAAGGGCTGGTTTTGCTAACATGTTTTTGAATAGAGCTAGATAGATACTTTAATATTCCTAGCATTTCATCTTCCAAATGTTTATAATTAGTGCAGAATTTATATTTGTTTATATGTCAACAATAGGATATTAAGATATGGAACAATCAGTGATTTCACTCTATAGCAAAAGATACTAACTAGGCATAGTCAAAATAAATTTAAAAAATCAATTACGTACATAAAACTAAGCACCAAATTAGATATGGTGTTATATTCTTTAAAATTGAGGGCCAATCTCTCTTTCATGAAAATGCAGATTATATTCACGTATGTTAATGATGATTAGTTAAAAGCAACAACACGAATTTAAGGAGGCAGATGGCAAAAACAAGAGGGGAATTAAAATTATACCAGCTTGCTTTGTCACACTGTATTCCTACAACAGCAGACTAGCTGCCTCCATCCTAGCCACTAGCTACCCACTCGCAACCCTTTGTGCAGAATCCTGCCTCTACCTAGCAGCATGTGATCTAGCTCATCAAAGGATTTATTCCGAGAGCTTGCAAGTTTCCTCTGTCTTTTGTATGTGGCTGTAAGTAACTACGTGCTTCTGTTTTTTGGTGAATGGTCTCCTTTACTCCTGAAATATTTATGTTATGCTAGAACCTTTTTTATTGTTAAAGAGTTAGTAATTCTCCCCTACACTAATTTGTGAAGTTGAGAGGGTTACTGTATTTGTAAATGACGTAATTCTGTTCGATTCTCTCTTTTTTACAGTTCTGATGTTAAAAGTCAAGAGTTATGGCATGTTCTTTTTTGTTTGTTGTTGTTGTTGTTGTGGTCTTCAGTCCTGAGACTGGTTTGATGCAGCTCTCCATGCTACTCTATCCTGTGCAAGCTTCTTCATCTCCCAGTACCTACTGCAACCTACATCCTTCTGAATCTGCTTAGTGTATTCATCTCTTGGTCTCCCCCTATGATTTTTACCCTCCACGCTGCCCTCCAATACTAAATTGGTGATCCCTTGATGCCTCAGAACATGTCCTACCAACCGATCCCTTCTTCTGGTCAAGTTGTGCCACAAACTTCTCTTCTCCCCAATCCTATTCAATACTTCCTCATTAGTTATGTGATCTACCCATCTAATCTTCAGCATTCTTCTGTAGCACCACATTTCGAAAGCTTCTATTCTCTTCTTGTCCAAACTATTTACCGTCCATGTTTCACTTCCATACATGGCTACACTCCATACAAATACTTTCAGAAATAACTTCCTGACACTTAAATCTATACTCGATGTTAACAAATTTCTCTTCTTCAGAAACGATTTCCTTGCCATTGCCAGTCTACATTTTATATCCTCTCTACTTCGTCCATCATCAGTTATTTTGCTCCCCAAATAGCAAAACTCCTTTACTACTTTAAGTGTCTCATTTCCTAATCTAATACCCTCAGCATCACCCGACTTAACTCGACTACATTCCATTATCCTCGTTTTGCTTTTGTTGATGTTCATCTTATATCCTCCCTTCAAGACACCATCCATTCCGTTCAACTGCTCTTCCAAGTCCTTTGCTGTCTCTGACAGAATTACAATGTCATCGGCGAACCTCAAAGTTTTTATTTCTTCTCCATGGATTTTAATACCTACTCCAAATTTTTCTTTTGTTTCCTTTACTGCTTGCTCAATATAGAGATTGAATAACATCGGGGAGAGGCTACAACCCTGTCTTACTCCCTTCCCAACCACTGCTTCCCTTTCATGTCCCTCAACTCTTATAACTGCCATCTGGTTTCTGTACAAGTTGTAAATAGCCTTTCGCTCTCTGTATTTTACCCCTGCCACCTTTAGAATTTGAAAGAGAGTATTCCAGTCAACATTGTCAAAAGCTTTCTCTAAGTCTACAAATGCTAGAAATGTAGGTTTGCCTTTCCTTAATCTTTCTTCTAAGATAAGTCGTAAGGTCAGTATTGCCTCACGTGTTCCAGTATTTCTACGGAATCCAAACTGATCTTCCCCGAGGTCGGCTTCTACTAGTTTTTCCATTCGTCTGTAAAGAATTCGTGTTAGTACTTTGCAGCTGTGGCTTATTAAACTGATTGTTCGGTAATTTTCACATCTGTCAACACCTGCTTTCTTTGGGATTGAAATTATTATATTCTTCTTGAAGTCTGTGGGTATTTCGCCTGTCTCATACATCTTGCTCACCAGATGGTAGTTTTGTCAGGACTGGCTCTCCCAAGGCCGTCAGTAGTTCCAATGGAATGTTGTCTACTCTGGGGGCCTTGTTTCGACTCAGGTCCTTCAGTGCTCTGTCAAACTCTTCACACAGTATTGTATCTCCCATTTCATCTTCATCTACATCCTCTTCCATTTCCATAATATTGTCCTCAAGTGCATCGCCCTTGTATAGACTCTCTATATACTCCTTCCACCTTTCTGCTTTCCCTTCTTTGCTTAGAACTGGGTTTCCATCTGAGCTCTTGATGTTCATACATGTGGTTCTCTTATCTCCAAAGGTCTCTTTAATTTTCCTGTAGGCAGTATCTATCTTACCCCTAGTGAGATAAGCCTCTACATCCTTACATTTGTCCTCTAGCCATCCCTGCTTAGCCATTTTGCACTTCCTGTCGATCTCGTTTTTGAGACGTTTGTATTCCTTTTTGCCTGCTTCATTTACTGCATTTTTATATTTTCTCCTTTCATCAATTAAATTCAATATTTCTTCTCTTACCCAAGGATTTCTACTAGCCCTCGTCTTTTTACCTACTTGATCGTCTGCTGCCCTCACTACTTCATCCCTCAGAGCTACCCATTCTTCTTCTACTGTATTTCTTTCCCCCATTCCTTTCAATTGTTCCCTTATGCTCTCCCTGAAACTCTGTACAACCTCTGGTTCTTTCAGTTTATCCAGGTCCCATCTCCTTAAATTCCCACCTTTTTGCAGTTTCTTCAGTTTTAATCTACAGGTCATAACCAATAGATTGTGGTCAGAGTCCACATCTGCCCCTGGAAATGTCTTAAAATTTAAAACCTGGTTCCTAAATCTCTGTCTTACCATTATATAATCTATCTGATACCTTTTAGTATCTCCAGGGTTCTTCCTTGTATACAACCTTCTATCATGATTCTTAAACCAAGTGTTAGCTATGATTAAGTTGTGCTCTGTGCAAAATTCTATCAGGCGGCTTCCTCTTTCATTTCTTAGCCCCAATCCATATTCACTTACTACGTTTCCTTCTCTCCCTTTTCCTACACTCGAATTCCAGTCACCCATGACTATTAAATTTTCGTCGCCCTTCACTATCTGAATAATTTCTTTTATTTCATCATACATTTCTTCAATTTCTTCGTCATCTGCAGAGCTAGTTGGCATATAAACTTGTACTACTGTAGTAGGTGTGGGCTTCATATCTATCTTGGCCACAATAATGCGTTCACTATGCTGTTTGTAGTAGCTTACCCGCATTCCTATTTTCCTATTTATTATTAAACCTACTCCTGCATTACCCCTATTTGATTTTGTGTTTATAACCCTGTAGTCACCTGACCAAAAGTCTTGTTCCTCCTCCCACCGAACTTCACTAATTCCTACAATATCTAACTTTAACCTATCCATTTCCCTTTTTAAATTTTCTAACCTACCTGCCCGATTAAGGGATATGACATTCCACGCTCCGATCCGTAGAACGCCAGTTTTCTTTCTCCTGATAACGACATCCTCTTGAGTAGTCCCCGCCCGGAGATCCGAATGGGGGACTATTTTACCTCCGAAATATTTTACCCAAGAGGACGCCATCATCATTTAATCATACAGTAAAGCTGCATGCCCTCGGGAAAAATTACGGCCGTAGTTTCCCCTTGCTTTCAGCCGTTCGCAGTACCAGCACAGCAAGGCCGTTTTGGTTATTGTTACAAGGCCAGATCAGTCAATCATTCAGACTGTTGCCCTTGCAACTACTGAAAAGGCTGCTGCCCCTCTTCAGGAACCACACGTTTGTCTGGCCTCTCAACAGATAGCCCTCCGTTGTGGTTGTACCTACGGTACGGCTATCTGTATCGCTGAGGCACGCAAGCCTCCCCACCAACGGCAAGGTCCATGGTTCATGGGGGGGCTTTTTTGTTTAGTGTTTAACAATTCTTCTAAAATATCTTAAAGTATTCATCATAAAATAAATTTGTTGATAAGTTGTATTTCTTTCAGTCAAGTTATTACATATTTCTCATTCAGGTGCGAAGTGTTAACTTCCCTCGTCTTGTGGGCGGTGGTGTGCTGCACACTAAACTTTGGATTGTGGACCGGAAACATGTGTACATAGGTAGTGCAAACATGGACTGGAGATCACTTACACAGGTATGTTGTTGTAATTTTATTTTTTGATAAAATCTATTCACTATTAAACAGCACTATTAAAGACAGGAAATTCATTTATTTGCAGTAACCATCAGCAGACATTGGTAAGTCCAAAGAGTTACTAATGGAAAAACTGCATTTTATTTTTGATCCATGTCATTTGTTGTTATTTCATTTGTCAATCAATCAAACTGTGTTGTTGGTCTCTCCATAGACAAACTATTCACATGCCTCACATTTACCTGTGGCAGATTAACACAGAAAAGATTTTAACAGTGAACTTTGCAATGTTGAGAAACTAGTTGTTAGCTGATATGACTATCCAAACTTAACCCAGTGTGCACCTGATAACATTCTTGACAGGTCTGCAACCAGATCGTGCAATCACCTTTGCATGATATTTCATTAGTCAATTTAGGCACCATCTTCAGGTGAGGACACTGTTTGCTAAAACTCTCTGGAAATAATTAATGATTCCTACCATATGTTGTTAGCCTATCTTGCAAGACAGAAAGAATTATAAAAAGATATAATATAAAAAGTGTTGTACCAGACAAAATAACACTCGTCGGTACGATGGAGGGTTCTTAGCTTTCTTTACTCCTGGAGAGGGCCGATAGGTTACAGCAACACACAAAATATCAGATCACTTTGTTACGACTAAAACAAGATGAAATATTTAACTCTGTCACTCAACATGTATGTATCACTTTATACAGGAAAAGATACTAGTCTCTTCTCACAGAGTACAGTTGATGATAAACATTTATTAATAGTTTTGTCTAATACAGTTGTCAGACTGCTGGCTTGGTAGGGAGGCAATGCTGTCATCTTTGTTGATAATTGCTGAGTGGACTGAGGAGCACTGCACTCAGATGTAAGTAAATGAGCTGATGCGGTGGCATATGGAATCTCTTCTTGGCATGTCTATGCCACCATCTCTCATCTGTCGTTGCTTCTGGCAGTGGCTATATTTACACGTGGTTCTGTCATGAGGTACCAACCTCGCGTTGGGACCTCGCTCTTTGGATAACACCACAAGAAATGTGTGTTAGCCACCAGGCAAAATGAAAGCTTTCTTTAGCTTTATTGAAGATGATATAACCCTGAGAAAATCCAATGATTACAGAAAACCTTGGCCTTGTGGAAAAACATATATTCACCAGATGATTTGCACCATCCATTATGCGTGTGCTGAGCACCATCCTCACGCACGATTACCATTACCTGAAAAATCTACAGTGGTGGAGCACTGTTAAAGTGAGGGACACAGAATGGTGATGTATGATGATAGGTACTGGAAAAATTTGTGTTTTGCAATAAATGCAAAATAGATGTGAATTCTACTTCAAAATGTGAAAACTCTAAATTATTTAATAGACACTATTTCATAGCATATTGTATCCAGATGAATTATTTTATCAGAGGTAGTTTGAAATAGCTTTATTTTCTGCAAATAAAAAATGAAAATGTAGCAAATTTTCACTTACTGCTACTGTACATCATCAGGCAGAACATAAGGAAAGATAATGTGCCTAAAAACTTGTTTGCAAAATAAAAAGCTTACAAACTCGGTGATTTATCAATGCACTCAATGATCTGGTGCCGTGCCAGTTTTGGGCGATTGAATGGTCGGTTTAAGATACATGTTGCATAATGCAGCATAGTACTCGGCTGTGGGACGTAGCATTTTATAGTGAAGAAGCATGTATGTCAGTTTGTTAGGTAAAGTTCAAAATATGTTGTAATGCAACACTTTCAACCCTTTGCCTTACAATTTAAGTTCTATTAGTGTGAGCCATAAGTGGCTAAAAGGTACGGATGCGCCTTAAGATTCCCTGTGCCTACACACACTAAGGCTGCGGTGCACTACGCCTGGGCGTCCAAAGTCGTGCAGACGCCCTCAGGATTTGTAAGTACGTGTGAGAGATACCAGTAATGTGACATTTCTACAGGTATCATAAATAATGACGATTAGTTGCCCATTGGAAACGAAACATTCATTGTCTCAAAAGCAATGATATATTCACAAACGTTTTATTTCCCTTTATAAGCAAACATACATTGATGAAATACATCTTAATAATAGTATTCACAACAATGCAATGATCTAAGACTGTATAATATTTTGTTCAAAACATTCTGGGACCTGTTACATTAGTACGTTGGCAAACATATTTTCAAATGCAATGTCTTCACAATGACAGGTACATAAATTTAATAGTCTTCGATTTTATGATATCATTCAAAACAATCTGGCACATGTAATGCAACGTTGCACTTTTTGCAGTCTCATGTTGTTTCATTGTGTTGTTTATGCTTTCTGCACATGACACAAGCTCTTGCAGGATTTACTTTTGATGGTGTTGGATCAATATGTTTGGGAAAATGAGCCCAATGTTGTGCGTGCAGTTGTTGTGGTATATTGCCGGATGCTAATCGTCCCTTTTGATCATATTCCGGTAAAGGTGTAGTAGTCAACAATGATTCTGCAATGTGAATCCTATATTCTGCGTACTATGTCATTTGCCGCAGTGTATTTTGTAATCCAAAATGTACACGTTAAATAAAGCAACATCAAATAGGTAAAAGAATATCTTGCGGTATCCTTTCACGCATTTTATTACCACAGGGAAGCATGCGAGCATCTGATCTTGGCAATCAATTCCAATCATGCCTCTGTTGTATTCGACAACACATTTTGGTTTCCACGACGCATTGTGGAGAGGTGTGTCTGTGGCAATCATTTCTGCTGTTGATTGTTTTGTGGAAAGCATGCAAACGTCTCGTTTATCTTTCCATTTTAGTGCTAATATTCCATTACAACTCCTCACTGTATATTCTCCCATCTTTAATTTTGCCTTCAGAAAGTCTGTGGGCATATTTTTTCTGTTTGAGCGTATTGTTCCAATCACATTAGTTTTATTGGTGAGGAGAGTTTTGGTGAAGAAAACCAGTTATCTAAGTATAGAGTATGCCCTTTGTGTAATACTTACTGTGATAGTTCTAGAACTACACTTTCAGAGGCACTACCACTAGCATCACATTTGTCACTACCCGTGTATATCCTAAATTCATAGCAGTATCCTGAACTTGGACTCACACAATTTATAAATTTTAATACCTCACTCTTTTTGATAGGTTAAATTGTTTGTAGGATAAGTGCCCCTTAAATTTCATTAATGATTCATCAGTGGCAATATTCTCTTGCATAGTGTACACTTCCTTAAATATTGATTGAACATATCAATGTACAGCTTATCTGTGTTGTTGACTAAACTGTTATTCGCTAGATGCAGAAATCTGCTTATGTGCAGAAATTTCCTGAATTGCATCGTCTTCCTCAATATTGGCATTTCTATAATGGCCCTCCTAGACCAATACATCTGAATCGACAGTTTCCTTTCTTCAGCCATAATTATACATAGTCCAATGTATATTTTTATTTCATTACAGCCGACAGGAGACGACTTTTGGTCTATTTTTCATCTCTTCTGTTCATTGTTGAGTATGTCTTGTTCATATCTATTCATCTCAGTTACAATGTTTTCCCAAAATGTACTGTTAAATATTACATAGAAAATGTCTAATTCTCTTATGCTTGTAGTCGCGTGCTGTAAAGCTGCTTCCTTTATTCCAGGAATTTCCGTATACATCCAGATTGTTGGTTCATTGTCTTGCTTTTGCCACATCCATGACTCTAATTGTTGGTGGTAGGTTTGCTCTTCTTCGCCAGTATCATCTTCAATCATCAGCCGCTTACACCGTTTTCGTACACGAGGTAAAACACTGCTACCACTTTCACTGCTGCTGTCAAAATATCCTGCAAAATCATTGTTGGCTTTGCCATATTTTTGTAATGTCAGCAGATCCAAATGCGGCAAAAAACACGTTGTGTATGCTGCGTGTACTTGATCAGCTCCACAATGTGTCAAAGACTTTCTGTTTACGTTTGGCGTGGCTGACCGATGACGTCTCTCTCATGACATGTGCTTGTTCGGCGCGGTAAAGTACCACGTCTCTGATACGTCTAGTTGATGTTTGGATAGGTTGGCACGCTACGTCTCTCACACGACTTGCGCTTGTTAGCGCGGTAAACATACCACATCTCTGATATGTCTAGGTGATGTTTGGCCAGGCTGGCATGCTTTGTGTCTCACACGACATTGTAAGCTAAGGGGTTAATATGACAGATTTGGGTGGTGGATGTTTTGAACTTTACTTGCCTGTTATACCACTAGAGGTGGGGCCTGAACTACATCACTAACAATAGTCTGGTAACCTTAACAAGCAATTACATTGTAGCCATTCCCAAATGGTTTGTGTTGTGAATTTCTCACTGTTTTCTTTTCTTATTTTGAAATAAGTGAAACGACTAATCCTGGTTCATCACAAATTTTGATTACAATTGTTACAACACCAGAAGATATCAGCAATCCCTGTGACAATGTATAAGTTCTGCTGTACGCTGCTGCCCTGCGAAAGGGAGGTGACGCTTGGTTCCCATCACTGTTTCTCTCCCCTTTGGCTGCCAAAATTCTAGTTTCTTTACACTTGCAGCCATCTGTAACTGTATCCTATAGTGTCCACCCTCTGGACTATAGTGAGTGGGAAACAAAACCTGTAATATTTTTTGATAGCACCAATATTATTTTGTGTAACGTTAAAACAGAGTTAAAATTACATTCAGTTCTATTTCTACACGAAGTGCCCTGTGAGTTCTATCTGCAGTGTCAAGTGTGGGCCACATGGCTATGAATGCTCATGAAAGGTCAAAATTAATAGTCTGCAGATTTTATAATCGTCGAATTGGGCGATAAAAGCCAAATAATGCCCAGAAACACCTTAACCCAGAATCACATTGGGCTCACTGGCAGGAAAATGCTGCTGCTTTTCAAGAGAACAAACATTTTTGAAAGCTTGAATACAGCCAAATGACGAAAACAAAGCTCATTTTGGAAGAAACTGATTTTGAAATTTTTGCAAAAGCTAACGTCCCTTTCAAATAGTTCCCCATCAGCACTTCTTTCTTTAATGGCCATTTTCAAAAAACTAAGGTTTAATTGTCTTCCCTCACGTAACCTTACCACCTTTCAAATTTGTACATCTAATTATTTACAAATAAAAAAGAATTGAATTTTGACAGAAATAAACAAATCGAACAATGAAAATCCAGGATGAAATGTAACAATAGTATGAAAAGGAAAGTTGTACTCACTGAAGCCACACTTCGAGCAGCAGCACAAGTGCATGATGAGATTGGTGACTGGGTGGAGGTAAACAGGAAGCTGGGGCAGAGGGGGGAAGGGATAGTAGGGGAGGGGGTGGAGGGCAGTGAAGTGCTGCTGGGGGGCATGCAGGGACGAAGTGGAGAGAGGGTGTGGAGCTATGTGCAGGTGGGAGGTTAGACAGAGGGCAGGGGAGAGGTGCAGAGGGGTGAGAGTAGTGGAAAAGGAGAAAAGTAAAATGGTTGGGTGTGATGGTGGAATGAGGGCTGTGTAGAGTTGGAATGGGGACAGGGAAGGGGCTGGGTGGGTGAGGACAATGATTAACGAAGGTTGAGGCCAGGAGGGTTATGGGAACGTAGGATGTATTGCAGGGAATGTTCCCACTTGTACAATTCAGAAAAGCTGGTTTTGATGGGACGGATCCATGTGGCACAGGCCATGAAGCAGTCATTGAAATGAAGGATGCGTTTGGCAGGGTGCTCAGCAACAGGGTGATCTACTTGTTTCTTGGCCACATTTTGTCGGTGGCCATTCATGTGGACAGACAACTTGTTGGTTGTCATGCCCACACTGAAAGAAGCACAGCAGTTGCAGCTTAGCATGTAGATATCACGTGACTGGTTTCACAGGTAGCCCTGCCTTTGATAGGATGGGTGACGGGACTGCAGTAGGATTCTTCTAGATGGCGCATGAATAGGTTGATATAGGATGGTGCCCTGTGGGTGCCGATAGCCATACCCCGGATTTGTTTGTTGGTAATGCCCCTACCACTCCCCGCTCTCCTATCTTCTACATACTTCCTAAAGTCCATAGACCCAGGACGCCCAGTTGTGGTGGGTTACTGTTCCCCCAAATAGAGATTCTTGGCTCTTGTAGACCAACGCCTACAACCTATTACTCAGAATCTACGCTCCTGTATAAAAGATACCAACCATTTCCTCCACCGACTCTCCACAGTTCCTGTCCTGTTTACCATACCGTGCCCTGCTCGTCACTATTGATGCCACCTCCCTTCACACAAACATCTCTAATACCCATGGCCTTACCTCTATTGAACGCTATCTTTCCCAATGCCCAACGAATTCCAGATCGACAACCTCTTTCCTAGTCACCATGACCAACTAAATCCTCACCCACAATTACTTCTCCTTTGAAGGCACTACCTACAAACAGACCCAGGGCACAGCTGTGGGCATCCGCATGGCACCATCCTATGCCAACCTATTCATGTGTCATCTAGAGGAATCCTTCCTAAACACCCAGAATCCTAAACCCGCCTCAACTGGTTCTGATTCATCGATGACATCTATGCGATCTGGATTGCGGGTGAGGACACATTCTCCCAGAATCTCACAAACTTCTCCCCATTTGATTTACCTGGTCCTATTCAACCTAACAAGTCACCTTTCTAGATGTTGACCTCCACCTCAAAGATGGCTGCATCAGTACATCCATCCCTATCAAACCTACACAGCACAGCTGCCACCCATTCCGTGCCAAGAAGTTCCTTTCATACAGCCTAGCCACCCGTGGTCGATGCATCTGCAATGATGAGCTGTCACCCTCAAAATGTACCGAAGGTTTCACTGCAGGCTTCACAGACCATAATTATCCCCCAACCTAGTACAAAAACTAATTTCCCGTGCCTTATCTTTCCAGTCTCCCATCAGCTTCCAAAGTCCCACCATCTGCCCACAGAGAAGCATTCCTCTCATAACTCGGTACTACCCAGGACTGGAGCAACTGAATCACATTATCTGCCAGGGTTTTGACTACATCTTGTTGTGCCCTGAAATGAGAAATGTCCTACCCAGTATCCTTCCCACCCCTCCCACAGTGGTATTCTGTTGTCCACCAAACGTACAGAATATACTCGTCCATCCATTCGCAACCCCTGCTCCCAACCCTTTTACCTCATGACTCATACCCCTGTAATAAACCTAGATGCAAGACCTGTCCCATACATCCTCCCACCACCACCTACTCCAGTCCACTCACAAACATCACCTATCCCATCAAAGGCAGGGCTCCCTGTGAAACCATTAAAGTGATCTACAAGCTAAGCTGCAACTGCTGTGCTGCATTCTATGTGGGCATGACAACCAACAAGCTGTTTGTCTGCATGAATGGCCAGTGACAAAGTGTGGCCAAGAAACAAGTGGACCATCCTGTTGCTGAGCAAGCTGCCAAACATGACATCTTTCATTTCAATGAGTGCTTCACAGCCTGTGCCATATGGATCTGTCCCACCAACACCAGCCTTTCTGAATTGCACAGGTGGGAACTTCCCCTGCAATATATCCTACATTCCCATAACTCTCGTGGCCTAAATCTTCATCAGTCATTGTCCTCACCAATCCAGAACCTTCCCTGTTCCCATTCCAGCACTACACAGCCCTCATTCCACCATCACGCCCAATCTTTTTACTTCTCTCCTTTTCCACTATCTCCACCTCTCCCCTGCCCTCCATCTAACCTCCCGACTGCACATTGCTCCCCACCTTCTCTCCACCTCATCCCTGTGCGCTCCCCTTTGCACTTCGTTGTCTGCCACACCTACCCTACTATTCCTCCCCCTCTCTGTCCTAGCCTCCTCCTTACCACAATGCAGTCACCACTCCCATTATGCACTGGTGCTGCTGATCGCAGTGTGGCTTCAGTTACCTGAGAGTTTGTGTGTGTGTGTGTGTGTGTGTGTGTGTGTGTGTGTTTTTGATGAAGGCCTTACTGGTCAAAAGCTTTATTTGTGACAGCATTTTTGTTGTGCCTATCTGCGACTCAGCATCTCCGCTGTATGGTGGATGTAAAAAAAAAAAAAAAAAGTGAATTTTGTCAAAAAGAGATGCTAAGATTTCTGCTCCCTAATGAAAACACACAGATAGTTGGTCCTACATGTTTCTATTGATAGATAAGTACTATTCTGTAAGAAAAATGCAGAATTTTAAAAAGCAGTGCTCTTTGACTCTGCTGGCTGTAGACCCTGTAGCAGTTTGTGTCTACTGGCTTTCACCACTGGGGTGCTGTACCTTCACTTCGTGATAGGGCCAACAGTAATGATTTCATGCACAGGTGCTGTTGGTTCTCCATGCTTTATAAAAGAGCCTCCGTTCACAATAGCAATCAGTGCCAGCAAGAGTTAGCAAACAGTGTTCTCTTCTGAAGATGGCAGCTAAATGTATTGCTGAAATATTGTCAAGAAGGTTGTATGATCCTGCTGCAGACCTGACAAAATATTATCATTACTGTTGTTAATTTTGGTAATTTGAATACGGCTTGGCTGCAACTATGGTCACTTTTGAGGAGACTGTGAATGAATTTCAAATTAAATGACTGTATTGGTAGGTAGGAACCTGAACAATCCCATTTCATTCAGAGTGAACCTGTTCTGTCTAGTGGTGTAAAGTGCTTGTGTATTTATGAATTTGGCAAATGGCCAGGATAAATGCCTGGGGAAATGCCCAAAATGCGTAAAAGCCTGGGCGTGTATGCATTTTAAATATTAATTGGTAAGCAGCACTTATGTAAAAAGAATTAAGCTGATATTTTGTATGGGAAAAGGTGCTTTGCAACACTGCTTCCTTTGTGGTTGGATAATCAAGGTGAAAAAGCTGCATGATATTTACAGTAGAGCTATTAGAGGAACTTAATTGGACTGTAAATACAACTTTTTACATCTTTAATCAGGTCAGTTCTTCGTGTAGTACATAATGAAAAAAACATTACTCAAGTTTAAAAGTATTTTTTTTTAAATAAAGTATAGATTATAGTAAGTAGCAAGCATGTGTAGTATTTTTACTTACACTTTACTACTGCAAAAAAAAATTTCCTCAATCAGTTTCTTGAGCTTCATAAGTTGATGAGGAACCATTAAGTTCTGGCTCTGCCTCAGATTCTCCTGAATCTGACTACTCATTGGCTACTGGGTTCTTTTCTATTTTGTCTTTGCTTGGACTGTTGAGTGTGGGTTTTTCATTGGGATCAACAGGCATATTGTAGTGTTCCTGCTCCAGCTCTCTCTGATGCAAGCTTATCCTTTTATTTATTTATTTTTTTTTTTTTTGCCTCCCCCCCCCAAAAAAAAAAAAAAAAAAAAAACAACTACTGAAGGAACACACTGTAGCAGCAGATACAGTTGGTTCGCCCAGAATTTTTATGATAGCTTCTCTGCCAAATGACAAGTTCCTCTTAAACCATGCCATCACAGTAAAGGATTTACGTGATGATTTTTGTGAGAGTGAGGATGTACTTCTTCCCACATAAATGGTCTGGATCAGATTCCTTGTTTGTCTCTCTAATCAGCGAAGTTCTCTTTAACTTGAATAACATTTAGTTCAATGTTCTTTGTGAGCCACAAACAAATCTTATTGCATCAAGTGTCTCAGTAGGCTTTAGATTACTATCTTGTACTGCTGGAACAAGATGATTAGCTGTAAGTTGGATAGAAGACACACCAAATTCCTTCCTAGCTTGGAATTTAGATGCAACTGACTTTCCTTCTGCAGATTACAGTGGAGAGGGTGGTAGTTTCTTGATAACTTTTTTTCAACTTACCGAACTTTGTGGCTATTTTGTGACCTTTAGGCTCACTTAACTCCAAAGCTGTAATCAAATGAATGATTGGGTTCATGAGCTACATCATTTTCTCAGCCTTCACGAAGAAAATGTCACCATCCAGAACTGTCTTCTTTGTTTCAGGCTGCAAATGTGACTGCACCTTCTCATTTACGACTGAGGTTTGTAAGAAAACATTGTTTGACTGCAAATTTTAAAGACAAAAAAAGATGGCTTCCCATATTTTGCCTCTCCTGCAAACTTCAGTGAAACCCCATTCTTTGAATATTTTTCAGCTGATATTTCATGGGGCTTTTCCTCTGAACAGGTTTATCAATCACTGTACCTAACTGATGCACTTTTTTCAAAGCACTTGAAACACTTTTTGATATGCTTTTCCATTTTATTGAAATGTGACTGTTTGTATTCTTCAAAACAATGTTTACAGGATATTCCTTTCCCTTTTAAATTTAAAAAGTTCCAAAAAGATTTTTTTCTTAACCATTTTGGAGTTACTCAATAGTGTATTGTCTGTAACAATTTGTGTTATTTAAAGATGAGGTTATGTTACCACTCACTCAACCACATATACTTTAATGGCTGTCAGATGGACAGGCCAGTGTTGCCAGTTCCAATTAAATAAATAACTCATAGAATTGCATGAATTACATTTCATTACCAACCACCCACTCCAAATTTATCTACTATTTGCAATAACAGCAATAGCTCTAATATTTACTTAGAATAACTGGAATTAGAGTAAAAAATCTATCAATATTGACTTTAACTAGGGATGTGTCATGTGCCGATTCTGATTTCATGATTCCAGGAATTACCGATTCTCCGGGAATCGATTAGTATTGGAATCGAAGGATTCCAGCATCTTGGGTAGCGATTCTTTGTCATTTTATATTTGCAGCAGTGTAGCTATATGAAAGTAGATAAGGAAAGTAGCAGAATAAAAAACTGTAGTCTGTCTCAAATGATTTTACATCTGACAAAACACCCCCCCCCCCCTCAACTCACTCCTTCCCCTCCCCCCCACTGAAAAAACTGTAACATTCAAGAATTTAAGGATACATTTAGCATCAAGAAACACATGCCAGCTGTTTAATAACTTCAGTAATAATTTTCTTATCAGTAATCATCCTTCAATAATATTCAGAGATTTGATACGAATTATAAATTGTGTTACATCGCAGTGGCTTAAGGACAGTGTTTTTTTTATACCTGCTTATCACTACACAGTTGAACGCGTGTGTGTGAGCTGTCGTCAGCAATATGCACCTTTCCATGGTGCAGCAAGTTGGAATGCTAATTAAAAAAAAAAATCTTTTCATTCTTAGTAATAAAGACATGAATGATATGCATAGGCTTAAGTGTAAACAAGTACTAACTTTTAATATTTGGGGTTTCGTCTCATCCCTTATTTTAACTGTTAAATTATACATTCTAATAGTAGAACCTTTAAAAAGTATTGTTCAAAGATGATGTAACTTACCAAACAAAAGTGCTGGCATGTTGATAGATGCACAAACAAACACAAACATACACACAAAATTCAAGCTTTCACAACCAACGGTTGCTTCATCAGGAAAGAGGGAAGGAGAGGGAAAGATAAAAGGATGTGGGTTTTAAGGGAAAGGGTAAGGAGTCATTCCAATCCCGGGAGCAGAAAACTTACCTTAGGGAGAAAAAAGGACAGGTATACACACACACACACACACACACACACACACACACACACACATATCCATCCGCACGTACACAGACACAAGCAGACATTTGTAAAGGCAGAATATCTAAACATAGAAGCTCTTATGTTTAAACTATGAAATGGCTCTTTTGAATTTCATTGTTCATCTGGAAATGATTATTGAATATTTTGACAGGGTTAGCTGTTAAACAATTTTTTTATTCCATTCATTTCTTTGTCAGTATTATGAGTGTAGAGTGCTCAAACACTGAGTTGTGACTTGATAGATAATGAGAGTCCATTAAAAATGGACATTCAGAGATAGTTTATAACTGTTATGCATGTTTTAATTATTTTCCCCCAGGTGAAAGAGCTTGGTGCAGCAATCTACAACTGCAGTTGCTTAGCTGCCGACTTTGGGAAGATCTTTGATGTAAGTGTTCTCTTTAAACAATAGTCCTTACGTGGCAAATGGAGAAGTACATAGTGCCAAATGCAGATGCATCAGTAAAAAGACGTCTTTCATAATTTTAAAAAATTCATGAGGGTTGCCCAGAAGGTAATTCACCACATTTTTTTCTTGACCAATTCGTTATTGAACATAATGAGAATTACACACACAAAAGAATGGTGTTTTATCTACACACCCTATTTTTCCACATAATCCCCATCCCATCCCATTCTATGGCCTTCCTCCAGTGTGAAACATGGGCGTTTATGTCCTGTTGGTACCAATACTTGTCACAGTGACGAAGCCAGCACTGCACTGTGTGAACTTCCTTTGCTGCTTGACAGATGCAGTGGCAATTGCCGATTTGTAATGCGTGTGTCCTCACGAATGACATCATCAGCTCGCTGCAACATGTCAGGTGTGACAGCCGTAGGTGGTCTCGCTGATGGCTGAAAATCATGCAGCTCCACCAAACCACCTTCTAATGACCTCATCCTCCGTGCCCAGCACCTAACTATACTTCTGTTGACAGCAGATGCTCCATAGACTTTCCACAAACATTTGTGAATATTCCCAACAGTTTCTTTTTCTGCATTGAGAAATTCAATGACTGCACATTGCTTGTAACGTACATCACCTACAGACATCATTTTGAAACTGTCCTGCAGATACAGTAGCTGTCAGAAGTGACAGAAACTTGGCACACTCACTCAGGAGACTTCAAATAATGCATGCATAACGTTTCACGTTTGTAGCATTGTTTTTGGCTGAGAAAAAAAATCTGGTGCATTACTTTCTGGGCAACCATTGTAACTTATTTTATTGAATATATCTCTTGACTTCTAAACTATGTATGGAGGCATTAGTTTAAAATTATGTTCTGACTTATGTATTTAAAATATGAAAGTCCATAGTATAACGTAACTGGAGGGATAAAAAAAATCTGCTCACCAGGCGGCAGCAGACCACACACACACACACACACACACACACACACACACACACACACACACACGAATAAATATTAAGGAAATTTGCAAGCTTTTGTAGCCAGTAGCTTTGAAGAAGTAGTAAATGGAACTCAGCATATCATTCTCAATGGAGAGAAGTCTTCTGATGTTAAAATAACTTCAAGCATGCCCCATGAAAGTGCTATGGGACAATTAAGTTGAACATTACATGTAAATATCCTAGTAGATAACTTCAGAAGTTCCATTACATTTTTTGCAAATGATGATGTATACAGAGAAGTCACAATGCTAGAAAATTGTAGCAAAATGCAGGGAGTCCTGTAGAGAAACAACACTTTGTGAATAGAGTGGTAACTGACCCACAACATAAACAAATTTACCACATTGCGAATGTATAAACAGAGAGACTATTCTATTGGTAGATGATTGCAGAACAATCACTGGAAGTGGTTTCTTCTATAAAATATCTCTCAGCGTGTGTACATTGTGATCTGAAGTGGAACAACTACATTAAATTAATCCTGAGTGAGGCAGTTGCCAGGCAGACTCATTGCAAGAATCCTCAGGAAATTTAGTCCATCAACAAAAGTAGCAGCTTAAAAAACACTCATTTGAGCAGTACTAAGTATTATTTGTCTACGATCCATACCACATAGGACTGATAGGGGAAAAAGAGAAGATCCAAAGAAGAGCAGCACATTTTGTTACAGGTTCATTTACTAAGCATGGTAGCATCATGTATGTGCTTAATTAACTCCAGTAGCAGATGCTGCTAGGGAGGCTTTCTACATCCCGATGTTATCTGCTGTTCAAGTTTATAGAGTGTACATTTCTATTGCTTCCTTCTGAGTATATCGCATGAAAAGAGCAAGAAGATACAATTAGAGAGATCTGAGCCTACACAGAGGCTTACAGGAAACTGTTCTTCCTCCGAACTATGCGTGACTGGAACGGGACAAGGGGGAAGTGATAGTGGTATACAGAGTACCCTTTGCCACGCACTGTAAGGTGGCTTTCAAAGTATAGATACAGATATAGATGCATATGATGATTGTGTTTAAGAGATTTAACAAAGGGGTCATCAGTCCCTTCGGAGCATGAGAGAAACATGTCATAAGGTAAAAAACAAAAGCAATGGGGACTAGGCTGGTCAAACTACATAAGCAAGTCGGAGAGTTTAAAAGGGCACGACAAGAGTTGTACCATAGTAGGTAAAAGAAAACAGAGAAACTAGGCAGCATCAGGAGCATCATCCTGACTGAGAAGGAATTCATAGGAGAATCTCGTGTGGCTATTGCATAGTTGGCACCACACAATGGCATCTTTCCGAGAGGCCTGGAAAGATGTATGCCATACCTTAGTGGACCATTTAATTGCTCTCAACTGCCATTCCAGTTTCCAGAACATCAAAATATTGTGTTAGTGTTGTAATCTTTAGTCAGGGCCCAGTATCCTAAAGTCAAGTTGATCTTCTGTAGTTGCATCTTTAGGCAGATAGTCGGCAAGTTCATTTCCTGGAATGCCTATGTGACTCGGTATCCAGATGAAGCTCACCATCTTTCCAGAGCTGTAGGGGTCAGCCAGTAGATCCTGGATGTTTGCAACCAAAAGATTTTTGGGGTAGCACAGGGTTGTGGCTTTTGAGCAACTCATGGGATCAGTACAGAACAGAAAGTTCGTCGTGACCTGAGATTTGACATACCACAAAGCCTGAGAGAAGGCAATCAACTCTGCAGTGTATGGGAGATGGCAACCACCTCTGCAGTGGGCAGGCACTCGGCAGAGATTGCTTCTCGTGTCCCTTTGCATCTGCAAAAGTATTACCAACCCTGTCGTTGACTTTTGATCCATCTATGTAGATGCATACCAAATTAGAATAATCGTGGAGGATTGAAAGAAACAGGAATAGGGGAAGGGTAGGATCAGTTTCCTTCGTGGGGTCATAAAGGAGAACCATCCGTATAACAGGACGTGGTACTGCCCACAGGCAATGTCGAAAGGGAACTCTTAGGAACACAGATTAACAGAGGCTGTTGGAGGTCCTTCAGTAGATAATTGAGTCGGATCCCAGCTAATCTTCCCAGTTTTGGGTGATGCGCAAACAGTCTGAACTGCTGGTTGTGGAACAGCGTTGAGTGACATTGGTGGGTAGGTAGCTGACAGATTATAACTGCCTACCTTGCCAGAAGCTGCTGTCATCTAACCCACAGTGGTGGGACCCTGGCTTCTGTGAGAAGGCTCTCAACAGGTCTCTTATGGAAGGACCCTGTTGCTAACAGCACAACAGTGTGGCGAATAGGGTCCAGCAGGCTCAGTATGGATGGTGCTGTCCTCCAGCTTCTAGGCACCAATGAAGATGGTGCTTAACCATTCGTTCAAATAGCTTATACAGCCCATCCGTCAGAGAGACTGGCCAGTAATTAATTAAAATACAAGGGTCTTTCTTGGTTTCAGGACAGGATTAATGATATCTTCCCACCATAAAGAGGGAAATACTCCCTGCCGCCAAATGTGATTAAAAAGCCAGAAGATATGTTTCACGCTGTCAGCATGAAGGTGTTTGAGCATTTGGTTGTGGATTTTGTCGGGTCCAGGGGCTGTATTGTGACACACTGCCAAACCGATGTGAAGCTCCCATTCACTAAAAGAGACACTGTAAGATAGTGAGCTGTCTGAATGGAAAGGTAGCAGGTGGCGCTCAACAAGATGTTTCTGGGCCAGGAAATTAGGATAGCAATTACTGCAAGCGGACACTTCAGAGAAGTGTGCCGCAAAACATTCGCCAAGTACCATGGGATCAGTGCAGATGTTACCACTGACAAGGATACCAGGAACTGCCATGGGTGGTGGATGGCTGCAAATGTGGCAGAGTTTAGTCCATATTTGGGACAATGGGGTGTGGAATCACATGGCTGAGATATATTGCTCCCAACACTCCTGCTTCCTTTTGTTTATTAAAAACTGCACTTTTGCCCGTAGTCTCTTCAATGCTCATAAATTATCCAGAGAGGAATGGCTCTTGTGCCTTTGAAGTGCCCTGCAGCATTCCCTGATAGCTGTGGCTATATCTTCAGACCACTGTGGCACTGGCAGTTACTTTGTCATTTGTGCAATACTTTTTGAGAACTGCAAAGTGATCTTCCTCTGGGAAGCAAGTTTCGGAAAAGTGTGTGTGTGTGTGTGTGTGTGTGTGTGTGTGTGTGTGTGTGTGTGTGTGTGTGTATTTTTACCTTTACTGTATCATCCTCTGTTTCAATGCCATTATGGTCAAAGAGCGTCTGGACCAGAACTTCTCAGAGTTTTCTGTCAAATTAGTAGGTAGAATTTTACTTTCAGAATAATTCAGTGCTCCACACATAGATCTCCTTATGCTGATTTTGGCTTGATTTTTGATCATGTGTGAGCCTTTGACTACATTTATGCCTTCAATGAAGCTGTCTTTGCTTTCGTAGCAGCTTTCTAACTTGGTGGCTCTCTTTTCTATCCTTCACAACTTAGCTCACCACATAACTATCTAAAGCCTATTGTATGATGTTCTTTAAATTTTTTGATTGATGCTTAGTGCTGGAGATGAAATTTTTGTGTTGACCTGCTAGGTAATCAAAAATCTCTCTTTTTGTCTCTTTCTTGCTAAACAGAGATGTCTTCCTACCTCTCTTTGTATTCTTATTGATAGCCATATTCAATGATGCTGTAGCAGCCTTAGGATCTCTGATTCCCTGTTCTATGCTAACTGATTTGTAAAGTATGGGTCCATTTGTCATCAGCAGATCTAAGATGATGTCTTTGTGAGTCAGTTCAAGGTAATTTTGGTTTCACTCAGTTCTCTCCTACTACCCATCCTAGACACTTGGGCTCTGTATGTAGCTTGTATGATCCACCTACAGTTTTAATATGACCAGGAAATTCATTCTAAATATTTTCTAAGTTTCTCCTCATATGTTCCACCACTACTGCTGCCGAGGCACAGGGTCTATATAAAAACATGCAGTGGCCGTGTTCATCCACAACCATGGCGCCGAATGAAATTCGCGAGTGTGTTAGTTCCAGTAATAAATGTAAATTTAATGAAGAAAAGTGTGCATTTTGCAGAAATGTCGGTTGGTATTGTGACCAGTTATGTATTACGTGTTATATTGTGTTAAAAGTATCTGAAAAAAACTGTGATGCATCTATAAACTGTGAAAAAGAAACCATGTTGACGATCGGTAAACAGAACAGCATGAGTTCCGCAAATAAAAGCAAACAATCCGAAGTTTGTGTGAAGTGTAAGAAGTTCGACGTATTTAGTGATGGGAAGTGCATCTCTTGTTATTTAATTATGAAGGTGGTAGTAAAAAATGAGAAACTCAGTGTTTGCTTAGCATCAACTTCATCATACAGCCACGAAATTGCGCTTCAAGAAATAACAAACAGCAAACTATGCTCATGCAGAAAGAAAGTCGTTACAGGTATTATGTGCTTTAAGTGCAAAATTGTTTATCATTATAACTGTGCAAAGGTGGACTCAAAACAATTGATATGGAAATGTGATAATTGCGTAAAAGTGGGCACTATAGACAGCAAGGAAGAAATAATTTCCGTGTTGTTAGAAGAACTGCAAAGACTGAAAGCTGAAAATGTCACATTGTCTGCCAGAAGTCAACAGAACAAAAGTGAATCCCAAGACGAGAGCACAAATTGTCACCAGCCCAAGAAGATACCAAAACATCTCGTTTCTCAGCAGTTATATCATCTGAATACAAGCAACCGTTTTAGTGCCTTAAGTGATAAAATTGATGAAACAGAGAAATCTACTCAGGTGGTAGGACGAGACAATGTTCCTAAAAATTCGACAAAAAGACCAATTGAGAGTCAGCCAACGAATAAGATTTTATTACTATCGGACAGTCATGGGCGAAACTGTGCATCATTGCTAAATGAATTTTTGAAACCCAAGTACTACACATCATCTGTTGTTAAACCAAATGCATGCCTCAGTGGTGTAGTTGAAGGGGCATCAGATCTTACTAGTGATTTCAATTTGGACGATGCAGTTATTATCCTTGCAGGAATAAATGACATTCGTAAGAAAAACAACTTTATTCCAGACTTAGAAAAGTTGACTGCAGCACTTGATCATACAAAGCTATTGTTATGTACCGTTCCCTACTGTTATGACAAGCCAGAAGTCAACGAAACAGTGTACAGATTTAATGAATATATAATGAATTTGTCATCTAATTTTGTTAATGTGAAAGTAATTGATGTCAATTTATTCTTGCAAAGGCCTGATTACACTAATCATGGACTACACCTGAACAAAACAGGAAAGCTCAGACTATGCAGGAACATTGCTTCATCAGTATCAAACCCATGGAAACGGTGTGATGTAGTAAAAACATTACAACCAGCTCTGCAAGAAAGGTCAGATTTTGTACCGGTACTGTAGAAACCAATTCATGCCAAGATAGACAGGGAACCAATGTGAATACAAGAAACAGATGTATAGCTGTGTCTCACCCTGTCACTGCCAATGACATATTAATACCATATGATGAAGTTCCACCCAAAGAACCTCAAGGACTGGAAAATAATTCCGATGCAGTATCTCCAAGGATAAAAGGTAATCCCCGATTTTCTACGAGAGAAAGAAGAATTCCAAAAAGAAACAGTGATTTTTTTATGGCCAGCACCCACCCGACCTCGCCAACGACATCTAGTGAACAAATCTCCAGCTGCGACATAGGTCTTAATGTATCCAACACAGTTTTGAGTGCAACGGGGACTAACGGTGTTAATGGACAAGCAGACCAGCAGAAGGACAGTAGAGGTAGCTATAAGAATCTTATTATTCTTCATCAAAATATCAGAAGTCTCAAAAGTAAATTAGAGTTTTTATCTGTAAATTTAGGGGACATGGACACTGTTGACCGTCCTCATGTTTTATGCCTTACTGAGCATCATGTAACAGTTGGAATTGATGGGCTGCAGCTTGATGGGTATGATCTAGCTACTCATTACTGCAGAACAAGTAAGGAGAAAGGTGGTGCTGTAATTTATATAGACAGTAAAATCATTTATAAATCTTTAGATCTAAGTAAGTATTGTGTAGATCAACATTTTGAAGTTTGCGGGACTGAAATTTCTGCAAAGGACATGTTACTTACTGTGCTTGCAATTTACAGAGCTCCAGCAGGGAAGTTTTGCATCTTTATGAATAAGTTAGAATCTCTTTTGACCAAATTGTTCTCTAAAACTAGAAATTTGATAATTGTAGGTGACTTTAATGTCAACTTCTTAACTGATAACAACCTCAAAACTGACCTGGACCACTTAATGAATTCTTACAACTTGGCTGCGATGGTTACCTGGCCCACTAGAGTTACAGAAAATTGCAAGAGCCTTCTAGATAATATTTTCATTGACAAGAATAGAGTCAACAGTGCTAGTGTGAGCAAAGTAATTTATGGCCTGTCTGACCATGATGGACAACTTCTGAAAGTAAATAACATCAGTTTGTGCAATAAAATCTCCCACACCTATAGGTCCTATAGATGTATAAACACTGAAACTGTGTCTGCCTTTAACGACTATTTGTCACAGATAGATTGGGAGCCAGTGTACAGCACATCAGATGTTAATGATAAATTTAACCTTTTTTTAAATGAATTTATATCTGTATTTGAAATGGCTTTCCCAAAAAAAACTGTCAGAAAGAACAATGAGGTTTCTTCCAGTAAACCATGGATTACTGGAGGTATAAAAATTTCTTGCAGGACTAAGAGGGAGTTACATGCCTCACTAAGAGTATCAAATGATCCCCTTGAAAGGTCTCATTTTAAGTTATATTGTAAAATTTTAAAAAGGGTGATAAACAAATCCAAGAGCCTGTATATTAAGTGTGAAATTGATAAATCTGAGAACAAAATAAAAGCAGTTTGGAATGTTACAAAGAGAGAGTGTGGCAAGAGTAACAAGAATGTTAATACCACAGAGATAAGCTATAAGGATGAGGTTATTCATAATCCTGTAACAGTTTCCAACATATTCAACAGTCACTTCATAACTGCAGCAGAACAAGTAGGTTGTAACGGTTCCTTAAATGCTGCTACGCATTTATTACACAGAGCTAACCCTAACACGTATGACCCAATTTGTATTGCCCCAGTTACTATTACTGAAGTTAAAAATACCATCAAGGCCTTAAAAAATAAAAATTCCACTGGTATTGACAACATTTCACCAAAAATACTGAAGCATTGTAGTGACCACATATGTCAAGTCCTGTGTCACATTTTTAATGAGTCTATCCAGCAAGGTGGTGTCCCAGAGAGATTAAAGCTTGCCGTTGTGAAACCACTTTTCAAGAAGGGTGACAAAACTAATTTATCTAACTACCGTCCAATATCACTACTAAGTAGTTTCTCAAAAGTATTAGAGAAACTAATGTATACAAGAATTGCAGAACATCTTAACAGCCACAACATACTCAACAGAAACCAGTTTGGTTTCCAAAAAGGTAGATCAACTGAGCAGGCTATTTTTTCTCTCACAAATGAAATTTTAGAGTCAATAAATAATAAAATGTCACCTATTGGAATTTTTTGTGACTTGTCTAAGGCCTTTGACTGTGTGGACCACAACATTCTCTTACATAAGGCTAATTTTTATGGCTTGCGAGGTAGCATTGGTAGATGGATAGAATCATATCTGCAAAACAGAAAACAGAAGGTGATAATTAATGGTGCCAATGATAGTCCCATTTCTTCTGATTGGGGCACATTAAAGTGTGGTGTGCCTCAGGGGTCCATCCTAGGACCTTTGCTTTTCCTTATCTTCATCAATGATCTCCCACTTTGCACAGACACCGAGTGTAAATTTACTCTTTTTGCCGATGACACCACTATTCTGCTTGAAAGTCGAACTAACAGTGACCTAGAAAATAAATGTAATGCTGTACTCGTTGACATCCTACACTGGTTTAAGTGCAACGGACTAACTCTAAACATTCAGAAAACTCAGTATATGCAATTTCACACATCTCAACAAGAAAATGAAGTATGCCACTTAAACTGTGGTAACCAAAATATACTACACTGTGAATCATCTAAGTTCTTGGGCATTCTAATTGATGGCAAGCTGAACTGGTCTGAGCATATCTTAGACCTACATAGAAGGCTCAGTGTGGCAACTTATGCTCTGCGTGTAATCACCCCCATTGGTGGTGAGGACGCTACTAAAGCTGCCTACTTTGGTTATTTTCATTCTATCATGTCGTATGGCATAATATTTTGGGGCAACAAGCCTTTAGCCAAAAAAATATTTACTGCACAGAAGAGAGCTGTTAGAATCATGAGTGGTGTTCATCCAAGATATTCTTGCAGAAGTCTGTTTCATAAGTTACAAATATTAACACTTACCTCTCAATTCATATTTTCTTTGATGATTTTTGTTTCTAACAACCTATCTCTTTTTAAAACTAATAGTGAATGTCATGATCATAATACTAGGTCTAAAAATAATCTACACAGGGATCTGAAACATTTAAGTCTTGTTCAGAAAGGTGTTCATTATTCAGCCACAAAAATTTTCAACTCCCTTCCATCAGGTATTAAAGATCACATTAATGTCTTACCTACTTTTAAATGTAAATTGAGAGAATACCTAATGGTAAATTCCTTCTATTCTCTTGATGAGTATCTACAGATAAAGCAATGATTTTTTATACTGATAAAAATTTGTTTGCTATAGATCACATTAACTGTTTAATTTGGAAAATGTACTATATTTCCTTTTTAGGTATTGTTTTATATTACTTGAGCTATACCTTTGATTTGATTTTAACCTACAAACTTATTCATAATCTTATGGTACATTTTTGTCATTTTATATATGTGTATTATTTGTTTAATTTGGAAAATGTACTATATTTCCTTTTTAGGTATTGTTTTATATTACTTGAGCTATACCTTTGATTTGATTTTAACCTACAAACTTATTCATAATCTTATGGTACATTTTTGTCATTTTATATATGTGTATTATATCTGTTGTATGTAATCATGACTCATTCCACATCCTTGTGATTTATCACAATACGGATTAATTGAATACGAAATAAATAAATAAATAAAAAAATCTTTAACACTTATCTTCACCCAAATTATTTTGTATTCTGCATTTTTAGTAATCTCATTTTTCAATAAACATGCCTCCACCATGAGTGTTCAACCTATCTTTGTGATATACATTCCAGTGGGGGTTTAGAATTACATTGCTATTGACATTTGGTTTCAGCTAGCTTTCTGTCCCTAGTACTGTGTGGGCATTGTTGCCATTTACAAGCAAGACTAGTTTTGGGATTTTTTCATCGCTAACTAATACTGTTTTTAACATTTTCTTTCTCTGATCTGCTTTGATGAATACTACACTGTCTGGATTCAGAACACACCTTTTCAGGCCTATGAAGGGATTTCTCTATCCTAAAAACTCACAAATAAAATGACTGACAGACATGGGTGATATGTTCAAATGCAGGTTAAAGTTGTAGCTCCTTGTCAGTTTCTTCCACACACAGAGGAATTTTTGAGTAAAAATAAGTAGTCAATTATAAACTGTAGTAAGTTAGCATAATTAGATTCTTGACAACTAAAAGCGCTGTTATGAGCTTTCAACTGTGAAGCACGAATGGCTGCAGGTGGAAACAGTAGACTCCTATAGAGCTGTGACAACACTGAGGTGTTGCCATAGAGACCTTTACAAAATCACGTTACGTGATCAGTTGGGGCAGGTGCAGGAAGCTGCCCCATCTAGCTTACTGCAGCTGTCAGGGAGCTTCTTACGCTTTCTCAACTACAGTAAATGCCTACCTTGTAGGCACATAAATGTATTTAAGGAATATGCACAACAATACAGTAAAAAGACAGATGCTACTCGCCATATAGATGACACACTGACCTGCAGACAGGTACAATGAAAAGACAATTGCACATTAGCTATTGCCAAAGCCTTCTCCAGAAAAGGACGGACACACACACACACACACACACACACACACACACACACACACACACACACACACACATTCATTCACACAAGCAAGCACAAATCATGTGCACACAACTGCCATCTCCGGCAGCTTGGACCGGAATGCGACTGTCACATAGAACAGAAGCAGCAATATGGAGGGGGCGGGGAATGGGGAAAGTTAGCAAGATACTGCTGGTGGAAGAGAAAAGCGCTCTCTGGCAGAGCATGTGGGGGCTAGACTGCCAACAGGCACAGCTTATGAGGCTAGGGGATAAGTGGGGAGTGAAAAAGGAGAGGAGCAGGGAGGGGAAAGATGGGTGGCTGCATTGGCAGAGGGTGGCACACGGAGAGTGAGCGGACAAGAGAAGGAAGGAAATGATAAAACAAAGTGGTGGAAATTGTTGAGTGGAATGTGTGAAACAGTAGGTTGACGAAGATGGAGGCAGGGATAATTTCTGGAGTAGAGAATGTATTGGAAGGATAACACCCATCTTCACAGTTCAGAAAAGCTGGTGGCAGACGTGTGGATCCAGATAGCAGAGGTAGTGAAGCAACCATTGAAATCGAGCATGTTATGTTCAGTTGCATGTTGTGACACATGGTGGTCTACTTTGCTGTTGGCCACTGACTATGGTTGTTCATCCTGGTGAACAGCTGGTTGGTAGTCATACTAATATAAAAAGCTATGATTGCAGTAGACCTGGTATACGACATGACTGCTTTCACAGGTGGCCTGGCCTCTGATGGGATAAGACAAGTCTCTGACAGAACTGGAATAGGAAGTGCTGGCTGGGACGGTTGGGTAGGTCTTGCACTTCTTTTGTGATCCTGTGGCAAGGGGTTGGGATTGGGAATGGCATTGGGATGGACTAGGATGCTGTGGAGGTTGGGTGGGTGATGAAACACCACTTTAGGAGGGGTGAAAAGGATCTTGGTTAAGATGTCCTTCATTTCAGGGCATGATGACAGGTAATCAGAGCCCTGGCGAAGAATGTGGTTCAGTTGTTAAAGTTCAGGTTGTTACTGGGTGACAAAGGGGGCACTCCTTTTTAGCTGGTTTTTGGGGTTGGTAGGACGATTGGGGTTGTGTGGAAATATAGCATAGGAAATCTGTTTGCAGACTACATCTGGGGGATAGTGCCTGTCTGTGAAAGCCTTTGTGAGATGTTCAGCTTACTGGGCGAGTGAGTTCTTGTCATAGAGATACTCCATCCCCAGGTGGCTAGACGCTGTGGGAGAGATTTTTTGGTGTGGAGGGAGTGACACCTGTCAAAATGCAGGTATGGTTGTTGTGTTTAATGACAGAGGTGTGGATGGAGCCATCAGAAAGGAGTTGGTCAATGTCCATGAAGATGGCACACTGGGTTGAGGAGGAACAGGTGAAGCAGATGGGAGAGCAGGAGTTGAGGTTGTGAAGGAATGAAGATAGGGGTGTCTTGGCCTTGAGTCCAGATCATAAAGATATCATCAATGAATCTGAATGAGACTAAGGTTTGGTGTTTTTGGAGGCTAAGAAGGTCTCCTCTAGACCTTAGACTGTAAACAGGTTGGCATAGGAGGGTGCCACAAGGGCACCCACAGCTGTGCTGCAATTGTTTGAGTAATGAGGTAGTGAGTTTGGAGTCTGAAGGATGTTTGGAGAGTTAGTGTTTAGTAGTGCCAAGACCATGGGCATAAGAGAGGTTGGTGTATAGGCAAGTGGTGTGAACATTGATGAATAGGGCTCCAGAGGGAGAGTCAGTGACGGAAGTGGTTCGTGTCTTTGGCGTGGGAGGCTACATATGGGAAGATGGGTTAATAAGGGCTGAAATTCTTTCAGTGGAGGCACAATAACCAGCTAAAATGGGATGTCCAGGTTTGTTGGATTTGTGAATTTGGGGAGTGTGTAGAAGGGGTGAAGAGGCTAATGGAGTGGATTCAGGAGAGAGGTTCTGAGAAGGGCCTAATACATTAAGCAGCAATTGGATCTCCATTCTTCTCCTTTACCGTTCCCTGTCACCCCCCCCCCCCCCTCCCCCCAAAATCCCCTCCTCACTCCCCCTCACCTCCTTGCCCTACAATCCCCCCAACACTGCACCTGTGGCACTTTAGTCTCTGCACACTCCGCCAGACACCGCTCGTCTGCCCCCCCCCCCCCTCACACACACACACTCATACCCTGCTATCCCTTCCCCGTCCTCTTCCTCTTTCCCCTCCAGATTGCTGTTTCCATTCTACACGACAGTTGCATTCTGGTCTGAGCTGCTGGAAGTGGGGCGGACATGTGTGCATGAGGTGTGTGTGTGTGTGTGTTGTGTTGTGTTGTGTTTGTTTTTTTTTTTTTTTTTTTTTCCTTTTCTGAAGAAGGCTTTGGCCAAAAGTTAATGTGTAACTATCTTTTCGTTGTGCCAGTCTGCAACTCAACTTGTCATCTTTGCAGTGTGTATCAATCTTATCTTTCCCTATTTTCTTAATATTTGAACCTGAAGTTTCACTGTTTGCTTTAAGGAATATGTGCAACATTTTTTCAGATGCTGCGTCCTGCATCATAATATTTATATGGGAGCTCAGAGAACATGTAATGGACTAAGTAAGATAACTGTGCACACAGTATTTGTTGTCCTATAGTTTGAAGGCCTCCCAAGTGTCTCTTTGTTTTCATTTATATAATCAAATAATCTCCCTGTTGATAAGCTTATGGAGAAAAGTAGATGAAATACAAACTTTGAAATGAGAAGAGATGGGGAAAATTCCAATGGAGCTCTCTAGGAAGTAACAATTGGGTATTACATTAATTTTCCCTGTTAGCGTTGTGAAAACTTTCCTCCACAGATACATCTAAACTTCGATTATACACTTTCCCCCTGTGCTCTCTCATGTATTCTCTTTACACACATAATGAACAACATCAAAATAAACAAATGGGCAGAAGATACTAGGAAATTGCTTTGTGCCCTCCTCCCTCCTCAAACCCTGCACTCCCTCATACACAAATCTTTCTGCACATTGATTCATTTGTGATCCACACTTCTGTTAATAGCTCAATATAAATGGAAATCATTTTATAGCTTGGACTTTTGTTAAGAAGTTCCAGTTGAAACAAAGGTGCAACCTGAAATGGCTAACACTATTAACACTTGGAATTAGTATAACTGCAAAGGATCAGTAAGATGGTAGGACTTGCAATCACTGGGCACCACAGTGATACTTCTGGTAGCTACTGGGCTGACCTAACAGCAGGTAGAGACATGCAAGACTTTATTGAAAACACAGAAATTTTTTTCACAAAAGAAAATTTCAGAGTAAATTTAGGAAGAACAAACATCCTTTACTTAAAGCAGTTGCTCCATATAACTAACAGTTACCAATCAGTGTATTCTTATAACAAGGAGACAGACTGATACTTCAGTACTTACATTCAGCAGATGAAACATCTATGCTGCTGACAAAACACTTGAAAGTTCATTCATTCTTAGGAGTGGAAACCTTCCAACTTCCTTGACCAATCCCTCTTTTCTCCATGATGAAGAAACATAAAAGTTCTGGGAACTTGTAAAGTTTTATGAAAATTTGTGATTTTACTGCCAGTACCTGAAATTTTGTTTCTTGAAAGTGCTAGCAAACCATTCAGCCTCCTTACTTTTTAAAAGCTTCATTTTATCTCAACTGAATTCTCCCATTATGAATTCATTGTCTTTTTGCCAACTGCAGATGAGATATTTACAGTATAAGCAGAAGATTAGCACTGACAGAGACTTTGACCTAAGGATTATTTGGCAAGTTGAATAATACGCTGTTGAATGCTCTAACAACATTGACTGCAGAAGCTTTTAAGAAGGACTTTAATCAGTGTCGTACCATGTAATGACTATACCTTGGAATTGAGAAGAATAGACAATACAGGCAAAAAGTTCTGCTAACCATTAATAAGTGTATGTTACCTTTTATACTGCAGTTTGACAGTATTATCGACTGAAATGTTATCTTTCCCTAATTTTACACAAAGTGAATATAATTTAATATTGCCCAGGCATGTCAAATTACATGTTGTAATCAGTCCCTACATATCGCTCCCACAGGGAATATGAGAGTAAGATCAGACTAATTATAGAGTAAGAGGTGTGAGCAAAAAGTAATGGGAATTTTTTTGATATAACAGGCTTAATACAGAGTGTCCCACATAAAACCAGTATGCTGCATGCCCGAGATCATGTAAAAATGAACTAATCAAAAAATGTGGCCACAGACATTTCAAGACTGTGTTGCCATTTCATGAGCATTTTGACTAGAGATGATTAACTGGTGGGTGAGGCATATCAGCTTTACTTGGGACAATCCTGTGCATCTAATTTTCAAAAATTATCTTTATGGTACACATGTCTCTGATGTATGATTGCATTTTCAGCTGTTTTGAATATACAGTTTATTGTTGACAGTTGAAAAGGTTATACATGTTTTAGAGTGCTTGGTGAACTTTTACTTTCAAAAAAGATGTATCAAAGAATTTACATTCAATTTTGCTCGAAGAATGGAATAGTGGAGTGCCAAATTCAAAATGTTGACTGTGGCGTTTGGTGAATATGAGTAACACAAGAGGCTACAAGTGGTATAAATGTTTCAAAGAGAGTCGAAAAGAAATTGAAGATGATGACTGCCCTGGATACCCTAGCATATCAGTTGCTGACAATGTGGAAGAAGTAAAGATAATGGTTCTGGAGAATTGCTGAATCACCATCAGAGAGGGTGCTAATGATGTCAGCATATCCTTTGGTTTATGCCAAGAAATTTTTTCTGATGAAGTGGGCGTGAAAAGTGTACCAGCAAAGTTTATTCTGAAATTATTGAATTCTGACCAAAAGTGACATCACGTAGACATGCTCAGGAATTCCTAAATGAAATCCACAATGATCCAGAACTTATTTAGAAGGTATAACAGGCAACAAAACATGGGTATACAGGTTTGATGTCGAAACAAAGACACAGTAGTTCCAAGGGAAACTACCTGAACAGCCAAGACCGAAAAAAGTTCGACAAGTCCGTTCACATGTTACAATAAGGTACTGAATCATAAGTTCTTGCTTTGAGGTTGTACAGTCAATAAAAAATACTTTGTGCAAGTTAGGCTTTGTTTCTGTGTGAAGCAATCCAAAGACCACTAATGTGGCAAAATCACTCATGGAAATTGCATCATGATAATGGTCCTGCTCACCCCTCGGTGCATGTATTTTATTTTTTGGCAAAAATACAAAATTATTATGTTGTCAGCCACTGTATTCACCGGACATGACCCACAGTGACTTTTCTCTGTTCCCGAGGCTGAAGAGGACCAGTTGTTGTTGTTTGGTTTGTGGGGCGCTCAACTGTGTGGTTGTCAGCACCCGTACAAATTCCCAACCTTTGCTCAGTCCAATCTCGCCACTTTCATGAATGATGATGAAATGATAAGGACAACACAAACACCCAGTCACCTCGAGGCAGGTGAAAATCCCTGACCCCGCCGTGAATTGAACCTGGGACTCCATGCTCAGGAAGCGAGAACACGACCGCGAGACCATGAGCTGCGGCAGGACCATGAAGAGACATCAGTTTTGCCACCATTGATGAGATAAAAACAGAATTGTTGAAGTAGCTGTATGCCATAACGAAAATAGAGTTCCAGAAGAGTTTCCAAGATTGAAAAAAAGCATTAGCACTAATGTATTATATCTGAGGGGAAGATTACTTCAAATAGGACAAAGTTGCTGTTGATGAATAAATAAAGATTTTTAAGAAAAGCAAAAGTTCCCATTACTTTTTGATCACACCACATGTGTATTTGGCTGTAGATGATTTTAGAAAAGAAAAAAAAAAGAAGCTACATATTGGGAAGGCATGCCATGAAGGAGAAAGTATGAAACACATGGAAATAAGGTAGATATTAAAAATCTGTAAAATAAAAGTACTTTATTGCAGTAATATTTTAATAATGTTTTTGTTCCAGATATACTGGTTCCTGGGTTTACCAGAGTCTGAAATCCCTGGTGAATGGCCTGACATTTTTGACACTGCATACAATATCTTTCATCCAATGAGTGTCCCATTTAATGGCACAGAGGCACTCACTTATGTTGGAGTAAGTGCTTTGTTAGTGTTGCCATAGCTTGTTATATAACAGCAACTCCATGTCCAAGAAGGTGGTTGCTTACATTTGGAGAAATTAATTATTTGCATTTTTTGTAGTAGTCATTGTCCAAGTAGCATATACTTTATAGTGGTTCTTATTTTCTATATGTATTACGTAGTAAGCAAAATTAACAGAACCTGTTATATTTAATTTTTTATTTCCAAGTAGTAGTAATCAACATTTTTTGCAGAGTTCACCACCCTCTTTCTGCCCAGATGGTCGTTCAACAGATTTGTTAACTATTCAGGAAGTCATCAGAACAGCTGAAAAATTTATTTATATTTCTGTTATGGATTATCTTCCACTCATCATCTATGAACCAAAAGTACAGTAAGTAATTAATAATGTTGTATGTGTATTAGATTACAACCATGCATGAAACATAGTCCTAATTATATTCAGGTTTGTAAAGTCACTTGGTGATGACTACCTTAATTCTATACTGATTGTGTCCATTCTCAGGTACAGATATTTGCAGGATTACAATTTACAGTGCTGTATTTTTTTCTTCTTCTTTTGTTACAGATCAGTTAAGGACTCCGTTGAAATTGATGAGTTAGTATCATGTGTTCTCCATTATTCCTTCATCTTCTCACTTTCTTCTTTACTCTCTACTACAGTCCATTTTCATCTGTGCCTTCTTGGGACTGTTTGTCTTCAAAAGGTCTAACTTTTGTTTCTGTATTTTATTCAGTCTAAGATTTCTTATTTATTCATGCCAATTTCATCTAGATCTTCATGCACTCTCCTAAAACAGATTTGTTTGCCTTTCAATTTTTTTTTCATTAAGTTTCAATCTTCGTATATGTTGATAAAATGCCAGTCTCCTTTTGCTGATTATCTGTAATTTTTTGTGTGTGTTTGTATACTTCCATGTTACTTCCCGATTTAGAAATTTCTACTCTTGTTCGATTTTCAAATACCTACTACAGTCCCTCTTGTCATGTAAAATCTCATGTAATCTGAACAAGCTTGCAAAGATTTGGGCTGTGCATGGACAAAAGGTATAGTACTGTATTGTCATCCAAGCAGAGATTTTCTCCTCCATGGGTAAAATTTCTGGCTATCACTACTGATGTTTCAAATTTGTGTGTGGGGTTAGATGTGGGTCTCAGTCGGTTTCTGAGTACTGCATGCTGCGATAGTGACAAACTTTATTTAGAAAAAAAAAATATTTCACTACGAGAGAAGGAAATTTGCTACTCACCATATAGCGGAGATGCTGAGCCGCGACAGGCACAATAAAAATTTTGCACTATCATAGCTTTCGGCCATTAAGGCCTTTGTCAGCAGTAGACACACATACACACGCACACAAACGTATGTGTGTCTACTGCTGACAAGGCCTTAATGACTGAAAGCTACGATTGTGTGAACTTTTTATTGTGCCTATCGCGGCTCAGCATCTCCGCTATATGGTGAGTAGCAACTTTACTTTTCTTGTATTGTTACATTCCATCTTGGATTTTCCATTGTATGAAGAAAAGTATTTCAGATTGATTACTTGACTTTTTATGTTGGTTGTTGACATGTGTAAGATCTCTGCCAGTCACATGCATTTAAGTGTGGCCTTGTACTAATAATGAATTTTGATGTTGGTGAGCTTGTACTCTGCTTTCTTTATTTTAGTGTTTGAGCATTAACATTGCTCCAGTACTGACCACAGTGCATGAATAAACTAACACAGGGATTTATGTCTTTACCACATTCCTTGAATTCAGGCTAGTCTTTATGATCTTCCAAACACACCATATGAATTCTATGGGCAACTCTTTTTCTCATGTTAGTATGATTATTGTGTAATTTTGATGATAAGTGTAGGTTAATTGTATTGTGCAATGTGCCAACTATGAACTGTAACTTTCAGTCTTAAGCACTTGTTAATGGAAACTGGAAGCATTTGGAGAAAATGAGTATATGAACCTGGCAAAATTAGTGCAGAGCCCATGGCATATTATAAAGATTTGTATAGTACCGATAATCATTCAGGCTCAGGAATCATACTTTGCAGAGTACACAAAGGTCAAAAAGCTGTAGAGGTTAAACACAGCAGCATATTCTGAGCAGATTCATGTGTTCATATGACATGTTAAATAGTTAATTGCGAATAATGGATAGGGAATGGAGGAACCAGGTAGCATAATGTTGGGAATCATCCCAGGACTGCTCAAAATTATTTGGTAAAACACAAATTGGAATGGCTAGGCCAGGTAATGCTCTTAATTGTTAAAAAAAATTCTGTTTTCTATTTATTTAGTATTTTCAGTAACAACAGTCATAGTTCAGTATTCCCTTATGTAGGAGTGCTAGTGTACAAAGAAAACTTGTCTATGAACTGTTTGTCACTGAATACTTCATTTTTGGAGACACATGCAAAAAAGGTGAACTTTCTTCTCTCACTCTTCTGACTGATAAAGAAGTATACAACAATTATTTCATTCAGCTTCACAGTATTTATCAGTGCTGTGATTCTTTAGTTTCTCCCAGTGTATTTGTTGAGCTAATGGTAATTACACTTATCCTATCACAGAGGCTCGTGCCATCACCTTGGCAGTTGCCAACACATGCCCCCGGGTGTAGACCACATAGTGTGACTCGCAAGGGCGGGGGGGGGGGGGGGGGGGGGGGGGGATATATTTCAGCCATATGCTCCCAGGTCTCAGCTTGTCAGCACACCTGACAATGGTGACATGTCTGATAACTGAAGCATTGGGCACGATTTTGGACATTATGAACACTCGTGGACTGTTTTACCAACAAATACGCTGGGGGAAACTGAAGAACCACATGTCATACCTTTAAGGAGAAGAGATGTATCACAGCATGAAGAAAAGCTGTGTCAACTGAAGATGCTGTTTGTGCAGTGCTTTTGCATTTCTGAAGAGGTGTTGTGCTGAATGTTACTAAGGTCACATATCACGTCAATTCAGCAGCAGCCAGGAGAATCAAGAAGCAGGTCAGCCTTACCTTGGTACATGAGAGGGTACACATTACCCACTGGAGTTTTAAGTACTACTCTCAGAAACTATTTAAACTGGATTTATGACTGGCCAATCATTTTAATTTCTGGACCAGGGACTAGAATGATGGTATTACCTATGTGGAACTCATTCTGCGCACTGGAAGGCCACATGATGTAAACATCAAAATTTTTACGTCACACTGACAAACTATCACTGGAGGCCCCCTGCAAGACTGCCTTCAGTCTGACTAACATGCAGCTGAGTGGTGATGCTGTTTCAGTTCTGGAGAAGGGATTTAACTTTCCTCTCACTCGTAATTTTACACTGGTCATGGACATCTTCAGTGCAGTTGAAGGGGTGGTAGTGTGACTACTGTCTGAAGCAGCTGAAGAGGTGTGATTTGAAACTTGTTATCTGACAAGAACTAAGCCTATGAAGTCAACATTACCAGCATAAAGAGGGTAGCCATATGTGATCTGAGACAGTGCTCTTAGATTTTTGTCTTACCTGCTGGCAAAGGCAACAAAAACTGTTGTTCTCCCTCACAAAGACTACACTGAGTAGATTCACAGCTTGCTAGATAGTGACTCCTACAGGAAGATCAGTGCTGACCCCCACAAAGAAGATGGAGAAGAGGACCAGGGTGCTTCTCAAGGACTCAGATTTACAGGAGGTTGGTCATCAAGAAATTGTTACCACCAAGATTGTATGGACTTGCTAAGTTGCACAAAGATGTGGTTCATTGCCCCGCCCCCCTCCATTATTAGCAGCATAGTCTCCCACCGATTTGCTCCAAAATACCTGACAGACACACTAAGCCCTTATATGGGTAAATGCCTACATTATATTGGCAGTGTGAATCTTGTTAATTGCTTCAACAACTTCAGGCTGAGGGACTCAGATATCCTGGTGAGCTTTCACATTTTGTTATTCACCAGGGTACCTCTGTGAGTGTCACTTGATTTTGGTGGTCTGAAATTTGACAGGAAGATCACCACATTTTCAGGCATGTTCTGACCTCCACATACTTTCTGTTTAATAGTGAATAATGTGAACAAATGGAAGGAGTCACAGTGGGCTGCCCACTCTCACCTTGCTTGCAAATTTGATTATGCACCACTTTGAGCAGGAAGCCTTGAAGTCATAAAAATGGATATCCACTTGCTTTTGAGTTATTTGGATGACAAGTTTGGCATCTGGCACCATGTACAGGACAAACTCTTTGAATGCCTTCCACATCTAAAATCCATACATCCCAACATCAAACTCACTACAAAGACAGGAGAAAAAAAAAAAAAAAAAAAGAGTACCATTCCTAAACATCATGGCCAAGAGAATAGCAGTGTGTATGGGAAGAAAATACACACTGACCTGTATTTACCTCTAGACAGCTGCCACCATTTTGCCTAGAGAAATGGGGTACTG